>NW_023606349.1:0-17695 GCF_013339745.2 Dermacentor silvarum
CCACGTGAGCGAGAAGTTGGCGCGCGTATCATATTCGCGGCGTGCGTTGTGTTGTTTCGCTTGTGAAAGCGTGGAATGCAACGATGAGCGAGCCTCCTGACCGACAGAAGGTCATCGAAAACTACCTCCAAGGATTACATCATCACGAAGACGGCTACTCCCATGGCTACCTGAAGTCAGACGATGAGCTTAAGCTTTTCGAGAGGTCCTTGGCTGCCGTCAACGAGAGGTATGCTGTGCGGACATCAAGAGACCTGAACAAGCCGTCTAAATGTAAGGATGTATCGACTCCTTCTTAATGTTTCGCTCTGCGCGTAGATTTGTCATTGAAAAACGCAGTAGTAATTTTAACCAGGGACTCAACCTAGCAGAACGACCTGTTCATCAAAGCAATCGTGCGCAACACGAGACACTATTTGAGGTGGTGCTGTACTCATGTCGTGACACGGCCGCGTGTGCCATCCGTGGTCCTGCTAGAAGCGTGAATTCGACGGTTAGAGCAAGGCATAGACCTGATGTTGAACTCTATATGAGCTCAAGCGTCAGCGTCGAGCTTTTTGTTTATTAAAATCCCAAGGCCCAACCAAAGTGTAGCATGTTGGTGCTGCTTTTAAGTTTTCATTTAAAACCACACAAAAAGTCTGGGTAACTAATAAAAATAATGATAATAATTATTATTATTCTGGTTGAGGAGAGCCAGAATTTTTTGCTAGAGGCAGCGCATCTTAGTTTCCTTGCTGCCATTACTAAAAAAAAAGTAAAACTAGATTTTATATCGCCCTGTGCCATGCGTAAAACTAGGTGCCATCATTAAATCGTCTTTATTGTTTATTTTCAGCCAATGTCGTCTTCTCCATGATCCACTCCGGGTGCAGAATCTCTCTGGACAATGTACCGTTTCGAGTTGTCAAAGAAACCGTCAAAGTCTGCATATTTGGAATGGAATACTACAAGAAGACTCCAGAGAAAAAAAAAGACCACATATATTACATGGTGATGCACTTGCAAACATTTCAGTCTCATGCAGATATCCAGCAGTGTTTCAAATTTAAATATTGTGTACAGGCAGTGTAAAGAGGATCTACTTTATATTACTTTAGGTTAGGTTACTTTAGGTTTACACCAGGAATAAATATTATTGATTTCATTTACAGGGTTCAAGCACCACTGACTGGCTGAAGGAGGTGTATGAGAAAAAGCAAATGAACCGCCAAGGCACAAAGAAGAAGGGGTGTGCAGCAACAATGAATTTGAAGTGGATTGAATTGTACCCAGAATTCCAGGTACGTAATGTGCAACCACAAGTAAAAAATGTTTGTAGGTTATTTTCTGGGGACCTTTATCATGGCATTTAGGTCTGTGCAAGCAGACACAAAACAAGCAGTTTTCAAAAATTATCACATTGTCCTTGCAGTGGCTTGTGAGAAATTTGTAGCTGATGTCCACTATCATTGCTTCTACTTCTGGTGATAGTAGGGAGCTTTAGTAGGAGGGATCCGATAAGGATGCCTCCTCTCCCCTCTGACAGCCTTGAACACGCTTTGTGTATCGTTATGGTATCGTTATCGGTGCTAAGGAACGGTCTGCTAAAACTCCCTAATATCAGCTTTTCCTGTTGCCCTTAGTGCACGGTGCACACAAATCTGCCGTGGCATAAGATGGGGCACGTTAAACTTAGTTGGCATATGCTTAATGAAAGGTTTGTTTGAGCTAGTTGGTTGATGATCATGATGGTTTAAAACAGTCTAGATGAGGACAAAGTGAAGACGAACTAACAACTGAAAGTTTATTTCCACTATTTCCAATATATATATGAGTACACGTGGGAAACAGCAAAAAAAAAAATGCGGAAGATAAAAGGAGTACCACACGTAGTCTCGGCATCTAAGCTGAGACTGTATTTGTTGTACTCTTTATCTTTTGCACTCTGTTCATTTTGATATTTCCGACGTGTATATATAATAGACAAGTGGAAATAAATTTTCAGTTACAAGAAGTTACAAAGTATGCAAGTACAAGTTACAAAGTATGCTCAATATATGTAACAGTGCCTACCTTATAGGTGGACCTTCCCCAGCCATGCGGCCAGACAAAAGAGGGTCGGCTGAAAGCAGACAAGGCCAAGCAGCTACAGGAGGCACTTGACGCAGAGCAGCAGACTGTGGCCAAAGAGACGCGAGTATATATTAGAATTGCCGACTGCGGTTCCCATCGTAACCATGGTTTTGATATGCCTGCATACCTGCACAACCGGCCTCACGGGTTTGTTGACCATATGCTGAGACGGCTCGTTAACGCAGAGGAATACACCCACACAGACATGAGAGAGCTGCCCATTAAAGGCATGTTCTCTGTTCATTCTGAAAGAAATGATGATGATGTGCACACAGTCGACTTCACCAAGCCATCGTGTACCTGCCCTGACTTCAGAAAGCACAAGTACCCATGCAAACACTTTTGTGTTGTTTTTAAGTACAGCGACAGGTGGGGCTTTTCCTCTCTTCCGCAGAGTTACCTCAATCGACCGCAAATTGCACTTGGAAGCTGTCTAGAATCAGAAACAGGTTCTGAGATTCCCCTTGTCAATGAGCCTAGTCCTTCGGAAGTGTCTTCACAGGCTCTTGGTACAGCAGTATCAGAGCCGGACATTCCTTTTGTCAATGAGCCTAGCTTTGTCAAGTGCCTTTACAGCTGTGGTTGCTATGGTTCCTAGGACAGCAGCCCCTTCAGTGTCGGAGTTGCACAAACGTATAACCGAGGAACTTGAAAGTGCGGCTCCCTCCTTTACTGCTGTCATGACGTTCAAACACTGTCGGAGGCTAGGGGCTTATTGAAGTCGCCTTCCGTAAGTTGGCTGAATCTGTGCCACAGAGTTCTGGCCTTCACATTCGGGGCTCACCGACAAAGGGATGCTCGTCTCTGAAGCCTCTTCCAAAGAGAAGGCGCATATAGTGTGCTGTCACTGTGCCATTGATTCATTAACTTTTCACAGGAGCTTTGGCTCGGACTGCTAAGAAAGGATCAGGGGAAAACTTTAGAGATTGCCACTCAGTATCTTTTTTTTTTCATTTTTTAAAAAAATTGCTAACTTTACAAAAGTCAATTTTTGCCATGCAAAACTTTGGTGTAAACAGAGTGTTTGGACATCTGTAAATATGTGTAAATATTATGCATTAAATATTAGCAACAGTATCATCAACCAGACAAGAAGAATGCCACACACAAAAAGGACGGTTCTACAGCTGGCGCGGGATCTTCGACTTCGTCGTCTCCTTCGCCGTTTTTCTGGGCTGACTGACTGTTTGCTGGCTCAAAACAGCAGGTTGCAATATGCTATGTTTCATACTAGACTCAATTATAGTCATGTAATTACGACATTGGCAACAGCTGTGTATGTGTAGAAATACTGCCTTAATGTTTCGTGTCGGTGACACTTTCAATTCATAGATTCTATAAAATATGTTTTTAGGCTTGTGCTTTCAATGTATGTGTATAAACTGTTTGTAAGTTGCATCCCTTCTGTACTTGCCATGAAAGTGCTTGCTTTTATACTTATAGCATTTTAATATAGCAGCTATTGTATATGAAAACATGTTACATTTTTGTCTGGTGGTTACTTCAAGAAATATTCAGTAGCGTGCTTGTGATATGCATTACAGGCTCGACTGTAAATAAACCACATTTGAGAGAATGCCTAATGTGCACCAAGAGTTTACTTTGAAAATGTGAAGTATGGTTACCTACACAGTAGAGCAATTTCACCAAGACTACTTCAACAGCTGTGACTGGTATTAGAGGCTGGGCAAAGTGGCCATTTTCAAGGGCAATTATGAGAACTACCCTTTAAGTGAAATGCTTTAGGTATACATACTGATACTACTACCTTGAGGGAGCTGTTTAATTATCCACACTTAGAGCTTTTTTTCAATGGCATCCTATGCGAATGGGGATATAAAAAGGGGTTGCATAAGGAACAGGAATGCACAAGTAAATAGGCGATCGTGTAAACTTAGCATTTATCAGCTAGTATTTTTAAATTAGTCTCAACATGTACTTTAGTATCGTGGAACTAGAAACAGTCAATGTTGAGCTGCCTAGTTTTTGCCCATCATGTAACCAAAACATGCGACCTGACATATGGTGCATACTACATAGCCATTCCACGGAAAGGGGAAAAAGTCTCGTGAACCCTCTTTTTTGTGCCTTGGAGGTCCATTCACTTTTTCTCGTACACCTCCTTCGGCCAGTCAGTGGTGCTTGAATCCTGTCAATGAAATAAAGAATATTTATTTATGGGGGTGTTTTTACATACATTTTAAAAGACACACAGGTCAACTATAACATCATGCGGCTTTGGTAAGTACAAAAAACAACAGTAACATGCTTCCATAGTTCTCACCAGGCATGTAGCCAGGATTTTGTTTGGCTCGCAAATACATAATGGGGGGGGGGGGGGGGGCACGGGAGAACGCCACAGGTGGGAGGGGGGGGAGAGGACGTCCCAGCAAAACTGAAGATTTCTTGGGGGGAGGGGGGGCACTCCAACCACCGGCTATGTGCCTGGTACACAGCCATAATGGTCTTTTCCTGAATGTATTCATTTACTAGGAACAACCTAAGGGCCCTGAAAGGGGCATTGTATAAGGGAAAATAAGTTAAAAACAGCTGTCGCAAAGTATCCTCTTTACAATGCTTGCACACAATCTTTGAGTTATAAGGCTGCTGGATATCTGCGCGAGATTTGAAGCGTGTACTAGAGCATCCACGTAACATACCTGGTCTTTTTTTTCTCCTGAGTCTTGTAGTATTCCATTCTGAACATGCAGACTTTGACTGTTTCTTTGACAACTCGAAACGTCATTGTCCAGAGAGATTTGACATCTGCAGTGGATTGTGAAGCAGATGTCATTGGCTGAAAATGAGCAATAGACGGTTTAATGACAGCTCCTAGGTTTATGCATGGCAGAAGGCAATATTGAATCTGGCTTTAGTTTAATGGGCTGCAAAGAAATTTGAAGATCCGCATGCCTCTATCAAGAAATTCTGGCTCTCCTCAGCCAGAATAATAATTATTATTATGAATTATGCAGACTTTTTTCTGTGGTTTTAAGTAAGAACCTGCAAGCAACGCCAAAAAACCAACATGTTACAGTTTGGTTGAGATTTTAATATAACACGACAAAAAATCTCGACGCTGACGCTTTAGCTTCTCATATACAGAGTTCAATATCAGGCCTATGCCTTGTAGCAGTACCACGGATGGCACACATGGCCATGTCACGACATGGAGTACAGCTATGGTGGCCCTTCTAGCCACCATAGTACAGCCCCACCGCAATTCGTGTCTCGTGCTGCGCACGATTGCTTTTTCAATGTTCAAAAATATTTTAAAAGAGCATGCGCAGGTGCTTACAAAACAAACGCCCAAGCGCAGCTCTGAAGCATTTATGTAAAGAGCACAGAGGCAGACTTTCTCATTTTCTTAAAGTCGCGGTTCTTAAAGTCGCGGTTCAAATCGTGACTGAAACCGAAGAATAACAGTTCAGTTATTTTTACATTTTTCAGAATTTCTGAGGATCGGGTCATGTCGCGGTAACCAGAACAAGAGTCCACTCAAACTGAATTAAATCGGTGCCAGGGGAACTCTGAACCGGTAACCAGAACAATGATTACCCGATCTTCAAAGAGGCGAATCAAGATAAATCACTTGTCAAGTGTTGCGCATTAACCACAACTGAAAACAAGTCGTTCTGCTGGGTTGAGTCCCTGGTTAAAATTACTGCTGCATTTTCAATGATAAATCTACACACAGAGCGAAACATTAAGAAGCAGTCGATACATCCTTACATTTAAACGGCTTGTTCAGGTCTCTTGATGTCCGCACAGCATACCTCTCGTTGACGGCAGCCAAGGACCTCTCAAAAAGCTTAAGCTCATCGTCTGACTTCAAGTAGCCATGGGAGTAGCCGTCTTCATGATGATGTAACCCTTGGAGGTACTATCGGCGTCAAATGAAACATGAACAGCGGAGCGCGTGGCCGAAGCATAACTGAAGGTATAGTACGCACCGTCCAGTCATCACCATTGATAGGCGCGCACATCTGGTTTGACCGCACTGTGAGGTTATGCTCCCCCTTTTCATTTCTGTTCTGGTTCTCTTTTAGTTCAAGGCAAGAAAAGATACTGGCGCCATTATGATGATGGCGCGAACCGTACCACTCGCACCGTCGCATTTCACTATTACGGTTTCGCCTCACTGTGATAATACTCTCCCTATGCTGTGATATTTTAGTATCTCTATTCAATTTTTATTTTCTTGCTTTCAAGTGAACAGAAACGAAAAGAAGCAGCATCACCTCGCAGTGTGGTCAAACCGGATGTGCGCGCCTGTCAATGGTGAGGACAGAATGGTGTGGACTATACCTTCAGGGGACGTATTCTGAAATGTTCCATTTCGGCGATATTTCGCTTTTCGCCTTCAGATGCGCACTGATTGGCTGGTTGAGCAAAATTGAATGACATCGGGCTCAACCAGCCACTTACCTCGTCCAATTTTGCTGAAACAGCCAATCAGCGTGCATCTGAAGGTGAAAAGCGAAATATAGCCAAAGTGGAATGTTTCAGAATACGTCCCCAGTTATGCTTCGGCCACGTGCTCCTCTGTTCGCGTTTCATTTGACGCTAATAGTACTTTTCGATCACCTTCTGTCGGTCAGGAGGCTCGCTCATCATTGCATTCCGCGCTTTCACAAGCGAAACAAAACAATGCACGCCGCGAATATGATACGCGCGAACTTCTCGCTCACGTGGAATGAGCTGATCCGAACTGAGGCGCTGCACACCGACCGCATCTAAACTCCCTATATTGACCCTTTTCCCGGCGCTCCCATGGGCACTGCCATGTTTAATCATGTCGTGACGCGTCCATTGCTTGCCTCGGCTGCCTCCGTGTTTACAATGCAAGTGCGTGACACCGGTGCGGCACAGCAAACCTGTGTTTCGACGCATATCGTAGGCGGTGACTATGTGGACGACACGAAGCTTTGGCCCCAGCTTTAGAGGACATGTAGGTGCTTTCAGAGCCCAATACGCCTTGTCGAAATGGCGCGAGCAGCGTATAGGGTGCTTGTACTAAAAGCGGGGCTAGAAATGTATTCCAACCTGTCCAAATTTTCCGCTTATGAATTAAATCAGTATCATTGTGCTCGTTCTTTATTTGGCAAACATTTTGAAGCAGTGGCTTGTCATGTTGCTGACTCAGTAAAGTTCCTCGGTGCTGCCACTATTTGATTGTTTATTTTCAGCCTAATCGCTCGTGGGTGTGCTCTGCTGCGATAGGTTTGTTCTTGCGGTGCACAAAGCTTGGAATGCAAATGTTCTGTACTTTGTGGTAGCTTGTAGCAAAGGCGTATTATCGCTAGTCCCTCGCTTACTCTCTGGACTGTCACGAAACATTCAGCTTCCAACATTCGTGTCTTGTCAGTGCAGTCGCCGTCACTCATGCTTCGGCACATTGATTCAAGTGTGCGCCCATTCACTTATTATTGATACGTTGGCTGTAGGGCTGTTGTAAGTTTGCGTGCGAGTAGGATTGGATCTGTGTAGATAACGTGCGAGAAACTTACTATGCCAGTAAGTGGTGTTACTTTTGTAACGAGCAGTACTCATTCTCAAGTGCCGACGTTGCGGAGTTCGTCCTTTCTTTGGAGGTTAGCTATACAGTGCTGGTGGATGAATGATCTTTTTTATCCTCGAGGAAAGCCAGCATCGCAAAGGGTCCGTAACACAGGCACTCCTTATGTAGTAGCGGCAACACAGGTTGATTCCATTATTTAATATGCAAATCAATACTTTTGCAGCTAACTACCGCGCACGTCTTCCCTTTATTGTTACACATTTTGCAGCATGAATTGGGCACAGTGCACTGGCGAACACCCACTGGCATTTCCGACAGCTGATCGAACAGTAGCAGGGCAGAAGCAGTAGTGGTTTCGTATTCGTGCGCATTCCCTGAGGCAACGTATGGCGCCCCGCCGAAGGCGCCATCTCATTCCTCTAGAGCGAACCGCTCCGAGAAAAGGGTCAATAGAAAAGTACCGCTACGGTGTCTAGAACGGCGGCGGCGGAGTGTTGCAAGCAATCATGACAGCAGCGGCGGCGCTGCAGTCGACAGCAAGATCGCTCCCCGGGCGCGGAAGCACGGCGGTTGGTGCCGCGGGTTTCGAAGCGGGCGTTTCTGTTCGCAATTAGCGGTCGCATATTTGACATAACTAGCGTTAAGCTAATGCATATCGTGCCTTGTTAGTAGAGGAGACAATAAATGAATAGCAGCTATACTCCGATGAGTGGTTAAGTGTTAAAATGCATTAGATTCGGGCACGTCACGGCCGGCACAAATATTTTTCACTCGGTAATTAGATTCGGGCACGTCACGGCCGGCACAAATATTTTTCACTCGTCTCGGTCGCACGCGTTCTACGTGCTTTCCCGAATCGTCGGGAGTGACAAAAGAATGATTTCAGCTAATGCGAAGAAGATTATGCTAGTGGTGTGGGTAAAAAAAAAAGCTTGCACCGATTTCTAGGCTCGCAGTGAAGAGCTCCTTAGGTCATATTACTGCGACGCACTGCATCCTGCTCGTGAAATTGGTTAATACCAATATATGATGCTTTAGAAATCATTCCACATACGAGTTAAGTAAACAAACTTATTTTAGTCGCTAGTGAACTAGAACGGCGGGGACATGAAGAATACTCAAAAGGACGACATACAGTACTTGATTATATGATCAATTATACAGGGTGTCCCAACTATGATGCAACAAGATTTTAAAATATTCAAATGCCCCGTAGCTGTACAGAACCAAGGCAATGTTATTGCCGTCGCTTGTAAATACTCAGATTATTTTTGCATTCCCCCTAATGACATAATTAGTCTTCATTAATTAATCAACTTCTCAAATATTATAATTAGATGAAAAGTGTCAATGTGAAAATTGTATAGCAACTTGAAAAACTACCGATACAGCTTTGTGTAGCTCAATACGTGCTACATAAAAGTGCTTTTCCAAGCGTGAAAGAAGCACGCGAATACACGCAAAATTGCCGTGCGACTGGCCGCTCGAGGCACTTTGCATGTATTCGCTGGCTTCTTTCACGCTCGGAAAAACACTTTTATGTAGCACGTATTGAGCAAAAGAAAGTTGTATCGGTAGTTTATTAAGTTATATAATTTTCACATTGACCCTTGCCATCTAATTGTAATATTCGAGAAGTTGATTAATTAAGACTAATTATATAATTAAGCGGAATGCAAAAACTAATCGGAGTATCTACAAGCGACGGCAAACAACATTACCTTTGGTTCTGTCCAGCTACGGGGCATTAGGATATTTTAAAATCTTGTTGTATGATAGTTGGGACACCCTGTAGATGATTCAACTGGGGTTCGAAGTGCAGCTGGCATATCTTCTAAGTCCTTCTTTAAGGCCTTATATGCATGGGGCCCGAGCCGCTGCCACGCTTTAAGTGCCTCATCATCATCAGGCACCGAGAAAAGGGATGTTTTTTTTTTTTTTTTTTCGTTTGCTTTATTAGCAGAAACATAGCCTGTTGTGCAGCCTGGCGCAAAACAGTGCGTCTGTCGTTTCATGCGACTTGCCATGGCTTCTTACGGCATGGCAACGTGTAAAACTATTGTCACCACAAGGAGGTACAACTGCACAGCGTGAATGCAAACAGAAATTAGCCGTGGAGCTAAAAGAATCGAACATAACCATGGAAACCGAGCGCACTCGCTAGCTCCGGCAGCAGCCAAACTACAGCGGAGGCATCTTAGTGTCGACGCGCGCGCCACCACTCGGCGTCATGAATCACTGCAACACGCGCGGCGCTCTCCGACACCATAATGTTACAGCATAGAGTTTCTCACTACAACAGTGAGAAACTCTATGTGTTACAGTGCCTAGAATAAACTTTCTATATAGGCACTGTAATAATATCATCGAGGCGAGGCCCGCCCCGCCCCTACACGGATTTGTTGTGAAAACAGTCGCACCCTGGTGTCACTCGCTGCTCGTGCCGCAAAATATATGTTTTGGGGGAATGGTTTTCTTTCAAAAATAATAGTTCTTTAGCACGGATTGTGGGCCCAAAAGACTGAAAATAGGCGCAGGAGAAGGATAAAGTTGTTGTAAAAGTGACGAGCTTGCTGATATTCGCCACTACGCGTTTCAAGAGGACGCTCATAATCATCCATCCATCTAGGAGTCGCCACGTTTGCATTTCCGCACGCGCGTAGTCAATCCAATCCGTAAAACAACGCCAACAAAGCGTTCGCGTTCCATTTTGTTGTTTGCGTGTTCCGTAGCGTTGCTGTTGCGGAACAGAAAACTGAACCCCATCCGTCGTGCGTTTCAGCTATACGGAGTCCGTGACTCCCCTTGCGCGTCCAAGTAAGTGAGGACCACGTTGTGGACTATATTCAACCTTTTCCGGGCGAGAGTACACGACAATGCCCCCGCGAAAAAATACGGCGCGCCGCGGTCGACCATTCGCCAAGTTAGGAGATAGCGGCGATAGGACGGCGTCGCAGGACGACGTTCCCTCGGAAGCAGCGCACGTCGCTTCTTCCGAAGGCTCAGAGAAGCCTGGGCCCCAAGCTAAAAAGCCGGCTGTATCACCGCGCAAGGTGGCTGCGCCAAAGCCCGTCGCTGCCAAGCCTCGGACCGGCGCCATTGAACCGGCCGCTAAAAAGCGCGCCGTCGCCGCCAAGCCGGCAGCCGTAAACGAGGATAGTTCGGTACGAACTATCAGCGACGCTTCCGAGGCCGATGCGGAAGACGACGGGGCCTTCGAGGCGCTCGTTCTCGATGCGGACGACGACGAAGAGGTCCCTCCCGAGAACGCCGGGGACGGGGAGACCGGCGTTGAAGACGACTCGGCGTCCGCCCCTAACGAGGGAGGTGTTGCAGTGAGTGCCGACGAAAACGCCGAGGGAGAAGACGCGGGAGCGGGCGAAGCCGACGAGGCACCGGGCGACGACGCGGTCGACGAGGAAGGGAACGGCGACTACGCCGGCGAGCCTGAAGAAGGTGCCGAAGGTTGTCAAGGGGACGCCGAAGGTGCCGACTACGAAGGCGATGGTGACGCGGAAGTAAATCCTAACGAAGAAGGAGCAGTCGGTGAGGCGGACTATGCGGAGGGCGACGAGATGGGTGACGTCGAGCACCCGGCAGAGGACGGGTTGGAAGGTGACAACGCCCTGGATGAACATGCTCCGAACGATGCTCCGGAACCAAGCGCCGACGACGGAGTGGAGGCTCTCGAGAACGGCGTCTCTGCTGAGCCAGAACACGAAGAAGCGGGAGAAGATGTTGCTGCAGCGGCCACCGCAAGTGGCGACGGCGAAGGCGAGACGATCGTGCGCGATCTGGCGCCTTCCGAGCGCGACTTCGTGATGGCCGAGGTTGAAGAGATCAAAGACGAGCCTACTACCGAGGTGACCCGGTTGTGGGACCTGTGCCCCGACGTGGAGCTCGACGGTGCCGAGACCATCACGGCATCGGTTCACGAGACCATTCAGCGGTCGGTACGTCAGTTCATCGAGAGACTTCTGCGGGACGCCAAGGAGACGGGTACGGTTCCCGACGGTGCGAGCGCTGCTGCTAAGGTGAGAACAGCGTTGTCTAGATCTGGTTGCACTTCCGATAAGAGCATCTCAAAGGAAACAGGCAGAGCTTCACTGGGATCCCCGGCTAATTAGACTGACTCAATATCTAAAAACTATGAATTAAATGACCTGATCTCCAGGGCATTCATATTATCCAGTGGGGGGCAAGTGGTCTTATTTGCGCATAACTCTGGGATCCTATCTCGCGACCACTCACAAGTGCACTACTGCACCAAAAAAAAAAAAAAAAAAAAACCATTGGCATCGTAATGCGCCATGCTGTCAGTGCATTCATTGACTGTGGGGCAAAAGGAGCTTTGCCTGCCCACGAATTGACATTGATTTGCCCACCTTATGCAGTGTCTGCATAAGCTGTCTCTGCACACACCAAAAGTGATATGAACAAAGTAATTGGGAATGTAACCACATTTTGATCCATCCATGCTTGCTGAAGTTGAGGTTGCCTGCGTGATGTTTTGCTTTCAACAAGTGCTGCATGTGCTAGTTGGTGGCCTTGTGTGAGACACCAAGCTTAGGGTCCTTGTGCTATGTGAACAAGATAAAATGACGAGTGGTGCAGGGGTATACATATAAATTTAATCCAACACAAGCTGTCTGTCACCAACCGGATGCTGGGCCATGTGCAAGTGCAAATATCAAAGACCCACGAGTGTGGTTGTGGGTGTTGTGTAGCTGGACACGAAGACATGGGCGGGATCCCCAGCCGCATTCTGATGGGGTCGGGATGCCCATGCACCCGTGTACGTAGATTTAGGTGCTGCTTGTAGAACCCCAGGTTGTCGAACAAATATCTAGAGCCCATACAAGTCACTTTGTGCATTGCTCTAGAATGTTAAACCCTGTAACTTGATTGTGCTTCAAGCTCAGTCGTCTCATTTGTCCTTCTGTGGTGTCTTCATCGCGCAGGATGGGAAGCCACTGTACGGCTGCAACCTCTGCAACATTGAGATGGACCAGCCCGAGTTGTTTGACTGCCACGTGGAAAGCCAGCGCCACATCAAACGCCTCCGTTGGATGTACTTCATGGGCATGAACAGTAAGTGCCTTGTTGCTGTAGTTTTCTTAATGTTTGTTAGCTGATGCAAAACTATCGATAGCTGAGTCATTATCATACTGAAGATGGTAACAAAATGGCTAACAAGTGCTCTACCGATAATATAGGTTGATGCGATGTGCCACGTGTAAACACTGCAACATAAAATTTGTAACGTTTTCTGGTTGCTACTTGCAGCGAATTGGGTATTGGTGGCGGTCAGTTGTCAGAAAACTTCTGTTAATATTTTGGCTAATAATCCGCCTAATCGATCGCACTGTCAATAGTGAATTATCGCTGTGCTGTCAATTGTATTATAGATAGTACAACTAACAATGGTTTTTGTTTCACTATCAATAGTTCTATAGTGAAATATCATAATATTGATAGTGGTATCGTAGTAATACTATCAATCATATTTTTTACACTATCAGTAGTTTCAAAGGATATTGAATTTGCCAATAATTTTGCATCGTTGATTTATAATGCCACTCAGTTTTGTGATGTGTGAGACCCATTATGAAGAATAATATCCTAAGCAACTGCTAGACTTATACCCGTGCCACACGGGCACCGAAAATGGCATTCAGTAGTTAAGGCCTTGAGTTCCCGAATGACATTTTTTTCTGCGGAGCTGTCACACGTCCAAATTTAATGACATTTGACCTGATGATGTCGATAACAGCGTCTTCTGAAGTGAGCAATTTTATGGTAATAATAAAAAGATAAACATGCATTTACAAGTATAATCTGCCTTCAAGGCTAGTGAAATGTAGAAATAAGCATACTATAGTGCCGCTAGCTTTAGTATGTTGCTGTCTTTTACAACCTTGCAAGTTATCATAGTAACGTAAGCCATTGCAAGTCAATCCGAAGCCCAAATCAAAACGGCGCTCGGCCCGTCGAATCCCGTTCCAACGCTGACCTGCAGAAGTTCACCAAGTACAACTTCTTGCAGGAGCGTTGTAGTTGAAAGTTATGTATAAATGATTTTTTACATGGTAGAGACTGTTTCAAATACTTCAATTATACTGCACTGAGCAAAGTATGGCGTCGAGTGTACGCATTTCTCAGTCGAATGAGTAATCGTGAACACCTTCGGTGAGGAATGGCATTAAGGCGAATGCCATTTGATTTGCACGTGTGGCACGACGCAAATGACAATAAATCTTAAGGCATTAGGAAGTTAATGCCATTTTCGGTGCCCGTGTGGCACGGGTATTACTCCCACGTTTACCTTTATGGCCCACAAAAGATGAGCGCAGTGTTTTTGGAAGAAGTTGATAAGAGCACAGAGCACTGATCACACAAGTGTGATTTTGTAGATTTCACTGTATTTTCTTTTTTGTCAGCCTGGTTCTTATGCCAAAAAATTTCCCGAACGTGCTTGATGGGGGACCTATTGTGTTGATACCTTTAGAAGTGTATATACGAGGTCTGTTAAAAAAGTATCCGACCTTTGGCCGAAGAAAAAAAACTGGCATAACTGGAGTGTTGGAAACCTAATCGCCCTCAAATGTAGTCTCCTTGGGACTCCACACACTTCTCCCAGCGGTGCTGCCATTGATGGAAGATTCTGAGAAGGCCTCTATCGGAATGGAGTTTAGTTCAGCGGTCGTTGCAGCCATAATGCCCTCTTTTGACTGAAATCGCGCTCCTTTCAATGGCCTCTTGATTTTGGGAAACAGCCAGAAGTTGCAGGGGCCATATTAGGAGAGTAAGGAGCCTGTTGAACTACATGAGTATGGTTTTTTGCCAAAAAAGTCGGAATCAAGTGCGAGTAATGTGCGTTGTCGCGATGGATGCGCCAATTTCCTGTTGACCACAACTCCGGTCTCTTGCGCCGCACAGCATCACGTAGGCGACGGAGGACATCCCTGTAGTACTCTCTGGGGATTGTTTGACCCGTGGTGCGTACTCGTGGTGTACCACACCGCGAGAGTCAAAGAAAGCAGTCAGCGTGACCTTTGACGTTGCTGCGTGCTTGTGCGGCCTTCTTTGGTCTTGGTGACGTGGAATGCTTCCACTGTGACCGACTGGGATTTGGTTTCCAGGTCGTACCCGTACACCCAAGAGTCGTCGCCAGTGATTATGGTGTTCATGAAGTCGGGGTCACTTTTTTGTGGAATCCAGCATGTCCTGTGAGACTTCAACGCGAAGTTGCTTTTGCTCCATTGTGAGCAGCTTCGGCACAAATTTTGCCACAACTCTCTTCATGGCGAAATCTTCGGTTATAATGGAATGTGCAGAAAAAGTGCTGATGGCCCACCCCTCCCGCGATTTATCGGATAGTCCCACGACGGTCCCGCATCACCACAGTGTTCACTTCAGCAATGACCTGGTCATTTCGGCATGTTGATGGCCGACCGGGGCATGGCTCGCTCTGCACGGATGTGCGGCCGTCTTTAAGCTGGTTGTAGCACTCCGTAATCTGTGTGCTGCATCATAGCATCGTCACTGAAAGCCGTCTGAATCTTCCGAAGGATTTTCACTTGGCAGTCGCCCAGTTTCTGGCAAAATTTGATGCAGAAGCACTGCTCCAGTCGCTCCGTCATTTTCTTTGCAATAAAAATGTCGCAGTTTCACCTGAAAGGCGAAGCATCAATTGCGATAACAAATTGGTAGAGAGCTATACGGAGTAATGATATTAGCTTTATCAGCTGTATAAACTTGGACATGCAGCAGCACCGGCAACACGCAGAACTGTTGTCGACGCCGTCGGCGTTTTGCCCGCGTTCGCATCAAAATGCGTGCGGCGTTGGTGACTGTTGCCGGAGCCTCTGATATAAATAGGCACTTGGTGCCGCAGCTAAACGTCGCCTCCCCCCCCCCCCCCCACGGCCTCTCGCGCGTCGGAAGAAGGCGCGTTTGCTCATCATATATGGTGATAGTAAAGGAGGAAAGAGACGCCTACTTCTGCAGCCCTTAAGCGAGCACGGTGCAGAATGCGTGTTGTTTCTCCGCCGTGCGTTCACTCCCCTTGAAAGCGCGCGCCCCTCGCGCCCTTTCACTCGCACATACAGCGTTCGGCGCGCGGCGACGATTTCATCTCCATTGACGTCATACGGAACCTCACGGCGACGCCGACGGCAGAAATCTGCTTTTGAGTGTCCATATAATTGCTATCGCAATAAAACTGACGAGAGCACTGCACACTACCTCACTCACACACTGCGTCCCAGCGACTGACGCTATCGGCAGGCGGGAAAACATTCGCACATGCACACAAAGGTTCAAGGTCGCTGATGCGCACATGTTTCATATCCATCAGGTGTTCGCAAAAAAAAAAACAAATAATAAGGTCGGATACTTTTCTAACAGACCTTGTATGCAGTCAAATCACAAGGACCCACAGACGAGGTAGATGGAACATGCAGTGCATCCCCCGTCTTTTGTCATTTTAGCACACGCATATTTCAAAAAAAAAAGTGGTGCCAAATCAAGTCTGTGCTTTCGTTTGGACTAATTGCTACACATTGTAGAGAACCACAGAAGCAACGGTCCGAACAGACATTACCAAACAACACAATGGCACGTCAAGATGGGACAGGAATGTCAAGGTGGCACCACTGGGCTACCCTCTATCTCCATTGCCATCCTTTCTAACTCTCCATGCTTTGCATCACTGTGTGATTCACCATCATTCATCACTGTGTGATAACCGGTGGACCATTAGAGTTACAGAACAGATACCAAGAGAAGGGAAGCACAGTCGAGGATGGCAGAAAACTAGGTGGAGTGATGAAGTTAGGAAATTTGCAGGCGCATTGGAATCAGCTAGCGCAAGACAGGGGTAATTGGAGATCACAGGGGGAGAGGCCTTCGTCCTGCAGTGGACATAAATAGGCTGCTGCTGCTGATGATTATCACCTATGCAGTGTTCCATAGGCACAATCTACCAGTCTAGCTGAACTATATTGTTTACTTTTCCTTTCCAATCTGTCTGTCTGTCTCCCTGAGTCTATGGCCCAGAATACTAGAGGGAGGAATGCCGCTTGAACTGCTTCATCCTGTTGGGAATGATGGGTAGTACAGTGGAACCCGTTGATACTTCCTCACTGTTGCGTTTTCCCTGCTGCTGCGTCACGTTTTTTGCGGTCCCAACCGAAAGCCCTTCGACTCTTATGGGTTATTTTATGGGTTATTATGGAACATTGCCATTCTGTAATTCCCGCATCTTAAGTAGCATTTCTTGTGTTGGTCATGTAGTTAGTCATGCAGAGGCGAATTCGGAAGTATGAAATGCTGGAAGTATGATCGTCAGTCCCGAAAGGCTGTCACGGTGTGGTTGTAGTTTTTGTCAGCTCCCTAAAGTCAGCTTCGTCAAGGTACAGTTGTGTTATTTGGCGAAGCATATTGATAGTGGTAAAGGGACCATTGTCACAAAACAGTATGTGTCCCATCTTTATACATAGTGCACGGAGCTGTTTCTGATGCTGCTCTTCCAATTTGTGGCCTTCTTCACTGTTACTGTATTAGATATGAGGCACGCCGCTAGTGGAGGGCACCAGAATAATTTTGAGCACTTGGGTCTCTTTAACGTGCACCTAAACTACGTACACAGGTGCTTTCGCATTTTCCCCATCGAAATGCGGCCGCCGTGGCCGGGATTTCATCTGTTCTGTTTACCTGCTGTTACATAATTTTTTCGCGGTCCCTTGAAAAGCGTATCAACGGTCTTCCACTGTACCTAGATTTGTCCAAACTTCATACTTCTGTCTTTGAATAACCTTCTGGGTTCTTGTTTTATCCTAGCATTGCCATCTCCAGTGTGCCGTGCGAGCTTGATTGGCCTTATTTGCGCTATAATTTCTACCACTCTATTCTTTTCAGAGCACTGTTAATTCAAGGGACACTTTAAAATACCTAAAATAATCATCCATGGGGAGTGTCACTGCCTAAGATTCATCCATATCTAGCAGCACACATACTCAGTGTTGATGCTTACTTATCCTTTCAAATTACGTATCA
>NW_023606350.1:0-40001 GCF_013339745.2 Dermacentor silvarum
GTGGTGCTCGCTGTGCATGTTCGCGGCATCCATACGCTTCCGCGTTCACAAAGTGAAACGTCACTCTAACTATATTTGCTTGATTCTTCATGAAATAATTGCGGTGACTGGCTAGGCGAGGACGGCCATGAGCCAGTGGTTACATGATGGATGAACCACGCGGATCCTCATCTACTGATAATGAAACCAGTTTAGTTAGGCGTTGCTAACATGCTCTATCTTGATAAGCCTCAGGGCTTGCTCTGGTTAATATCCTCATTTCGCCTGAATATATCATTATGATTAAAAGCAACCACAAAACAAATAGATCGTGATGTGTCTCTTCATTTTCCCTTTACACCCTTTAAGCTAATATCACCAAATGCAAAGTATATTCATGAAGCTGTTCTGTTGAAGTGTTTGTTACCAGTGGATTCGTCTGTTGCTTAAGTGCTGATAGGCCGTGGCGCCTAACTCTTGCTGAAGCGCGCCCCAGCCCAGCCAATCAGAACTTCAACAGCAGACGATATGGACATGTCCACTAGGCGGACTCTTAAGGCCTGTCCACGTTACCGGCATGGTAACTCGCCGCACGCCGTTTGCTGTTCGCGGGCCGCCGTTCGACGGTGGTTTTACTCGCGCACGGCGAGATTTCCTTGCAGTAGAGAGCATGGGACCGGGACCTAATTGATTTCTGAACAGCAGAAGCTGAGTTTCGTGAGCGCTGCAGGACTAATCACAAAGAGGTCTGCAAGCACCGCGTGGCGCTCAACTGTCGATATATCGCAGTCATCACGATCAAAATATCCTTTCTCATATTTAAATAGCGGAAGAATACTGTTTTCTTTTTCTCTCTCTTTTTTGTTTCACGAAGAATGCATGCCGAGTAATCGTGAAACACTTCTAAACCGCCACGTGGTTTCGAAATCAGAAATCAAATTGAAATACCTTTAACATTTCTCCAGCCCCTGAGTGATAAGTTTGATAGCCAAGGTTGTGCTTTGGATTCGACAAATATTTCAGAAGTCTTCCGAGGCCTTCGTGAGTGTGTGAACGCCAGTTAGCGCTTCATTCATCTCGAGACGCGAGCCCTGGGAGCAAACGAGCGTTGAAAGGTTGGAATCGTTGATGCGTTCCATTTTCACATCTTTAAGCATATTGAAAAAGCATTGAGGCTTGGCTAGTGTTCACATATTTGCAATACATGCAAGGGCACAAATTAAATAAAGGCACAAGGAGACGCTGAATGTATGCCATAAGTGCCTGCTGTGCTCACAGTGTGCATTTTAGAGCACTGCTCCTTGGCGCCCGTCCCTGCGGCAAGCGTCGGCGTCGTACCTCGTAACCGAGCGAAGGAACCCGGCGAAAGATGAGAGCGAACGCGGAGCACAGCGGGTGGTGGTGGTGAAAAACTGACAGGAGAGAGTTGGGGACGGCGTTAAGGGCCGGCCTCTCACCAAATCTAGGAGGGGTCCCTAGTCCGGAACCCCTGCGGCATCTGCTGCAGCACGCGCTCGGGCCAGTAGGGCGCGTTGATCCTCCAGGGTCGAGCAGCTGAGCAGGGCAGCCTCCCAGCTCTCTCGGGTAGGGGTGATTGGGAAGGGGTGTGGCGGGACCGCCGGGTTTGATGGGCAGGCCCACACCGTGTGGAAGGGGTCCGCGAACGGATGGTCACAGTGTGGGCAGGCCCCGGAGAATGCCGGTTAAAGTTCTGAGTATGGCCGGGCACAATACCGTGTGTGTAGAGACGGAGGAGCCAACGCTCGCCCGCCTTGTTTAGGCCCGATGCCGGTGGTGGGAACCTGAGCCTGTGCGATTTGTACAGGGCCGTGATTTATTTGAAGGATGTAGCCGGATTTGGTGCTGGAACATCAGGCGATGGAGGGTGAGACGGATCCCGGTGATTTAGTGCGCGGGCTCAGGCATCGGCTGCCTCGTTTCCACGTAGCCCTGTATGGCCAGGGGTCCAGATGATTGTACGCGGGTTGGGGCGATCTAGATAGTAGCATCGTTTAAGAATGTGGGCTGCGCGTTCAGTGATGCAACCCCGGATGAGATTTTGGCACGCACTCCACGAGTCAGTAATGATGATCCGAGATGCAGGGTCCGCTGCGGCGAGTGCTATGGCGACTTCTTCCGCGTGTGTGATGTCGGATGCTCGTAAAGTGAGCCCTTGAATAGGGATGTTTTGGTGAACAACAGCGGCCGTGTACCACCCGCCGTGATGCGGGCCGGATGCGTCCGTGTAGAAGACCCCCGTGCGTGAGACATAGCGTTGATGTAGGGCGTTAGCCCGCGCTATACGCCTACGATCGTGGGTCCCCTTAGTCATGTTTTGGGGCAGAGGCGGAATGATCAGGGCACCACGCCAGTCCTCAGGTATCATGGTCCGCTCTTCTACCGTGTAGGTGTAGGAAATGTGTAAACGGCGTAGGAGGTCTCTCCCAGCCTGCGACGTGCCAAGTCGCAGGTACTGGTTCTTGAGATGAGCCTCTTTAAGTTCCCCGTATGTGTTTGTCATGCCCAGGTCTGCGAGACGTTGGTTAGATGTCGAGATGGGGAGGTCAAGGGCAGGTTTGTAGATTTTGCGGAGTATACAGTCGAGTGTATTCTCGTCGCATTTACGCAGATGCAGGTAGGGGGTCGAATACAGGATCCGGCTGGTCACGAATGCGTTGGTGAGGCGCAGAGCATCCCTGCTCCGGAGGCCTCCCCGTTTATTCGAAACCCGGCGGACCATACGGCCCACATGATCCCCTACCGTACGCAGTTTACGCAGGGTGGTGTCGATCTTGCGGTGTGTGTGGATGAAGAGCCCAAGGACTCTGATTTAATCACGTTCCGGGATAGGCCCGGTACGCAGGGAAAGTTCGATTTGTGTGGTGTCCTTTGGTTTGGTGCGAAGATGCATGTATTCCGATTTGGCAGGTGAGCATTCGAGACCGCAGCGACGGGCGTAGTCGTCGACTACCGACGCTGCTTGTTGCAGGCACGTCTCGATGCTGCAAAGAGATCCCTGGGTTGCACATAGCGTGATGTCATCAGCGTACAGAGCGTGCTGCACACCTGGGACATCATTGAGCAATGGGGGGAGGTGAGCCATGGCAAGGTTGAACAAGAGAGGAGAGAGGACCGCTCCTTGGGGTGTCGCCCGCGTACCGAGGGGGTACGGGCCATGCTCCTTGTCTTGAATACGGAGGTATGTCTGCCGTTCCATGAGGAATTGGCAGAAGCATTATGCCCACAGTTTGTCTGTGAGAGGTGGGTAAGAATGATGTCATGAGTGACGTTATCGAAAGATCCCTTGAGGTCTAAGGCGAGGACTAACTTGTCGTCACTGGGGTGTTCAGCTGGTTCGATAACGTCTCGGTGTAGTTGCAGGAGAATGTCCTGTGCAGAGCGATGTGGGCGAAAACCGTACATGGTGTCCGCAAAGGTGTCTTGGGCTTCCAGATATTCAGAGAGCCTACCTCGGGCCATGCTTTCTATAGGTTTCCCCACACAGGAGGTTAAGGAAATGGGTCTGAGATTGTCAATGTTATTGGATTTGCCTGACTTGGGTATGAAAGTAACCAAGGCTGTTTTCCAATCAATCGGTAGGAGCTCACGCCCCTCCCAGATCTGATTGAAATAGTCGAGGAGGTGATCGTACGCCGAGTCAGGGAGGTTGGCTAAAAGCCTAACCGTCACTCGATCCCTGCCTGGCGCCGTTCCTCGTTTCAATTTGGACAGGGCCACCTTCAGATCGTGGAGTTGGAAGCAACGATCCAGGTCAGCGTTCTCCGTGCCTGCATAGGAGTACGCCGGTCCGAGGGGGTCCTGTTGGTGACCGCCGAGATATTTATCTCTGAGCGCTTGTGCTAATTTCTCCGCGTCTCCCGCGTATGCCTGAAGTGCACGCTGTAAGTGTTTTTCTTTTTCTGTGCGTGTTTGGCTAGGGTATATGAGAGCCCTGAAAAGACGCCAGGTGTTACGACTTGACATCTGTGTAGCGGCAGTGTTGCAGCGTTCCACCCAGTTAGAATCGGCGACCTGGGCCGCGTACTCGTCCGCTTCTTGGGTGAGGGCTGCGATTCGTAGTTTGTTTTCGATTGTGTTTCTGTCGGCGCCAGCGGCGGACTAGGCTGTGCCGAGCCTCCCAGAGGTGCAGGAGGTGGTTGTCCACTGCAGGTGTGGCCTCTGAGAGTTGAACCGTCTGCTCGGTGTGACGAAGTGACGACACGAGGTGTTGAGACCAGGTGGCGTAGCCCTGGTGGGGTATGGGGATCGAATTGGTGTACTCCAATCGGAATTTAGTCCAGTCGGGAAGTTTTGCCTGTTGGTAAGGATGGGTAAGGGGGTGTGTTCGGATTGTGGCGAGGATAACACAGTGGTCGCTGCCGAGGGTTTCCTCGGTTTTGAGCCAATCTGCGTGTCTGATGTTTTAAAAAAGATAGTCTTTCTTGGGGAACTTAAACGCTGAAAATTTGGTCTGTCTGTCTGTCTGTCTGTTTGTCTGTCTGTCACCCGATTCAGCCACCCGGCCAAAGTTGGACCACTTGCTTACCGCCCACACTACTTAAACTGGTACGGCTGTTCATACTTGTGAACGTTATCGATCACAAAGTAAATATTACGCATATCTGAGGCGCAACATTACTAGGTAAGTATTAGGAGATGTGTTCCTTTAATAGAAAATACATAGATACGTAACTCTAAAGACCCTAGTTTCTTAAGCTGCGCTGAAAATGCCATGCTATGCGCGGCCACGAACGACGTTCCCCGACTGCGCGCCGACGAGCGCCCTCTGCCATGGAGGAAGGAAACCCTCTGCACAAGCTCATGTTTCCCGATGTATTGCCAGATGGCGTCCATGTCTCACGCAGCGCCTCCTCAATTTTATCAATGCCAGCCAGATGCGGCCGATTCAACATAAAGGAAGCGCTGTCTGAGGCAGGGCAAAACATAAATGGCCGCTTGATGAAATAATGCAGTAAAATGAAATCTGTTCAAACAAACCTTCATGCCAGGACGGAAATGGTACGAGAACAGCATCACGGGTGGCCGCGGATCAGACCAGCACTCATGTAGTACGGCCGGCAGAAGACTATCGTCTTTCGACGACTTTTGCAGCGAAGCACGCAGATACGCGGCAATTGTTTTGGTCAGTGTGAGGTCGGGACATGCGTCGCGAGTCAGAGAGTTGCCAATGCGTGTTGGGTGTGTGGGGTCTGTCAGGAGGGTGAAGCCCATGGTAGAAATCAGTTGCGCCAATTTTCTACCGCGTCGTTCCTCCCGATGGTACCCCCAACGGGTGCTGGGTGCATTAAAGTCACCTACTATGACTAGTGGTTCCCTGCCTGCAACCGCGTGCGCTTTGCTAAAGATGTCGGTGTAAGTTATCTTGGGCAGTTTGGGTGAACTGTAATTGTTAAGAATGTGTATGGATGGGTCCTGCTTCCTAAGTGGGAGGAGGGTCACCATAGCACACGAGTAATGCGGGTCGCATTCTAGATCCACCAAGTTGGCGGTGTAATTTCGGTGCACGCATATTGCGGTTTGTGCGTCCCCTTGATACACGGTATAATTTGTAAGGGCGGCGTGCTCGCCTGGCTCCTGGAGAGCCACTACCGCGGGTAAATCGGGATAGGTTTCTAGGTGGAGCCGGAGAGCAGCCCGCTTAGTACGGGCTCGAAATCCCCGGCAATTCCACTGAACGATTGTAAGAGGGTCCGAATTAGCACGGGTGCGGCGTGATTTAGGGCCGTAGCCCGCCATCTTGGAGATTAGAATTTTGGGTGGCTTCTAGTACAGCAGAGAGGTCCGGCGCTCCGCTGCTCGTTCTGGGGCTATTATCCGGGGTTGCAGTCAAACTGACAGGCTGCCGATCAGCCACGGCCATATGAGGTAGTGGCCGTTGCATCTGCGATTTATTCACCCGTTTAAGCTTGGTGGTGGGTCGACGGGTGCTGGAAACGATTTCGGGCAGCTGGGCCACTATCATGGCCGGGATGCGGTCGAATACGGTTTGAATGGCAGCAGCGAGTCTATCATGGTTACTATGGAGGCCATTTGGCCCTCCAGGTTGCTGAGACGCGCTTCAATCGGAGCGAGGAGTGCCGTGCAGTCCCTTTGTTCAGAGGGGGCACTGTCCATCGCTTCCGGTGCTGGCCCGGAAGGTGTCGAGGTAGGAAGTGGCGGCGAGCGGTTAACGAGCGCCTCCATTGCCTATGTTAGCGAGGCCACTTTGGCCTTAAGTTGCTGAATTTCGATTTGTTCCCGCGAGGGAGTGGGAGGTGTGGCTGGTTTGGGTGGGTTCGGGGGGGGGGGGGTCGGGGCTTGGGAGGCTGCCGTACCCGTGCCGCTCACCTGAGGTCCTTGTCGGATGCGAGCAGCCCATGTGAGTTCCCCTTGGGCAGCAGGCTGGAGTCCGGGTGGCGGCGGGTGCGATGTGGAGGAGGCAGGTGGGCCCTGCCTCGATGGAGACCTCTCGGTGGGAGGTCCCGGCGGAGTGAGGCCTCGCTTGGAAGGCCCGGGGGTCCCTGCTCCAGGATGCGGGGGTGGAGGATTTTTGGTGGCAGGAGATGGTGTCACCTGCTGTGAAGCCCGGGTGTCGGGCGGCCTCGGCTTCCGTGGTCGCTGGCGTTTGCCTTTCGTGGGGCCGGGTTGGCTCTCCACTGGAGGGGTGGGCGATTTGGGTGGTGGCGCCCTGTAGCGCTCCTTACAGATCTGATCCCCGGCGACGTGGGGTCCGGCGCAAATAGCGCACTTTGGTGTGCACTCGTGAGGTGCGCGAGCGCCGTCCATAAGTCGGCACCGTGTTGCCACAGGTGCCGCAGAGGTCCGGATTAGGGCCAGGGCAGGCATCGGGGCGGTGCCCAACAGATCCGCACTGGCTACATGCTGGTATGGTCTTTTTGTACGGCTGTACCAGGATTAGCAGGGCGTCGTAAGTGACGTACCTGGGCTTGATCTTGCCGGAAAAGGTGAGCCGCACCTTGTTGGTGGTGCCTAATCGCCGGATGTGGAGGATCTCGCCCTCCGGCCAGCAGAGGCGTCGTTGAAGTTCGGCTTCGGAGTCGGTACTACGCACTGTCACCACTCCGTAGCAAGAGTCCTGAGTATCCGCGCGTAGGTAGCCGAAAAGGGGCACCGGTCCGACAGAGGAGAGAACTGTGAGTTCGCCAATCAGTTTGTCCGCAATAAGCGGGTCTGCGGTGTAGGCCAGGATGAGGTTTTGGTCCCGCGCCTTCACTACTGTGACCAGCCGGTTGGCGTTAGCTCCAAGTTAGGCGATGAGCGCGCTGCCGGCTCCGTTCTCGTGGAAAACGGCGGTGAGGGACAATCGAGTCCGCGGTTTCAGGACGACGACGAAATCCGTCGTTTTTGGCTTCGGCAGAGGTAGAGGTTGCCACGTGGGTTTCTTCTTCCCCTGCCCATCGATAGAGCGCCCATCGATAGTGGCGGGCGTTGACGCCGCTATCACTTGCAATGCAATGCAGCTGTTGGAGTACGTGGAAATGCGCGCTCGTAAAGTTCACCTGTTACAATACGCCCCCTTCACATGTCGTGTTGTTTTGCATGTCGATGCTTTGTCTGGATTAGGTGACGCGGGTAGTTTTATTGTTTCTTAACCTGTGCAGTCAAAAGTAGTGAGTTGCGACCGTCGGATACTTGTTTACTTTAGTTGTTTTCTTGCGACAGCGCTGCCCGACGGGCTTGGCGTCCGACGAAAGGACGAGCACTCTACGCAATCTACGCCCAAAGCGTTCGTCGGCCTCCAAAGAAAGTATGTTCTGTGCAGCGATATGCGATTTCGAAACCCGTACGGCTGACTTTTTCCTGCATCGCTTTCCGCGCTGAAAGCTCGGAACGCCCATCAAGTCTAATGGCGGGGCATTTGAATATACAGATCTAATGGCAGGCCTCCGAAAACAAATTTCGCGCCCATGAGAGCAAAATGACGTCACGTCTGTTTTTAACGGATATGATGTCAAATTATTTTTTCTTCCGCCGGAAGTGTTCCCTCCTCACACAGATGGCGCTAAGCCCCATGAACCACTGATAAGCCGCCATGTTTTGAACGTATGGGCTTCTATGGAAGCTTCGCTAACACGTGTATTTACCTTGACGTTCCTGTCAGAATAGCGAGCGATCTAGGCAATCTCACCTCGACAGAAAGTCTAACCACTCTTGCAAAAACTTAAAGGTGCGTAGTATTCCTTAATATTCCCTTTTGCGCTACGCAGAAAGTTTTGATCACTCGCTGTTTACAGTGGGTGATATGATACCAACCACAATCAAAGAACTCTTCATATACGTCTGTGACGCGAATGCGAATCAAACGAAAAAAACTGATAGCCTCAAGGAAAGAATGAAATTAATGAATGTGGTCTTTGAAGAGTTGCGCACAGCAAAGGAAGGACTAGCAGTCTTAAAAAAATTGTCGCAGTTTCACCCGAAAGGCGAAGCATCAATTGCGATAGCAAATTAGTAGAGAGCTATACGGAGTAAGGAGAGTAGTTTTATCAGCTGTATAAACTTGGACATGCAGCAGCACCAGTAACGCGCAGAACTGTTGTCGACGCCGTCGGCGTTTTGCCCGAGTTCGCACGGAACGTGCGCGGCGTTTTTACATAAATACGCATTTGGTGCCCCAGCTAAATGTCGCCTCGCCTCTCTCTCTCCCTCCCGTCCCCCCACAACCTTTTGCGCGACGGAAAAAGTGGCGCTTGCTTTCTATATATGGAAAGGAGGAAAGAGACGCTTAATTCTGCAGCCCTTCAGGGAGCACGGCGCAGAACGCGCGTTTGCTCTTCGACGTGCGTTCGCTCCCTGTGAAAGCGCGCGTCCCTCGCGCCCTTTCACTCGCACATACAGCGTCCAGAGCGCGGCGACGATTTCATCGCCGTTGACGTCATACGGAACCTCACGGCGACGGCGACGCCGACGGCAGAAATCCGCTTTGGAGTGTCCATATAATTGCTATCGCAATAAAAGAGCATGCGACCTTAAAGAAGCTAGAAGTCGAATTAGAACAGGCGCTTTCTGCTCTAGAAAAAGAACTTATACTGAGCTTAAGTAGTACAGTAGAAACAATAATCTGGAAATCAAACACATTCCCCAATTGCAAGACGAATTATTGCTTGAGGTAACCCAGAGAATTGGCGACAAAGTTGGAGCACAGGTTGCACCAAGTAATGTGGACGTGGTGCATCGCGTGCCGCAAAGGAGGAAAAAAAAAAAAAGAACGACACGTGTGCAGAGCAACACGGGACAAAGTGCTCCAAGTAGCAAAAAAAAGAAAAAAAAAAGAAAGAAGGTCTTCCGCCAATGAAATTGGGTTTGCTGACGCAAGTCCTGTCTACGTCAGCGAGCATCTTTGTCCACAGTACAAAGCGTTGCTGGGCATGACTATTGCTAGAAAGAAAGAAGGGGGCTGGAAGTCAGTGTTGCCAGGCCCAACGAGGCGGCGTAGTCAAAAGCTAGTGAAGTTGTAGCCCAAATGCAGCCAAACACAAAAAAGTGCAAAACATTTCGTAGCCAAGTATAGCCAGTTTCATTTGCAGTTTTATTTGTGCATACATTTTCACATTCGACTACGGCAATCCTTTTTTGCACAACTCGTCGTAACAAAATGATGTCCGTGCCGCCGTGACTGTCGGCCCTTTACATCAACAACAGCGGCATGATGCTTGCACAGAACACTTTTTTGTTGGGCCCGGAAGCTCTTAAGTTCCAGCGAATCGCTACAGAGGGCAAAATCAGTGCTTTTATTTTATGACAGATAGTACTAAGTTATTATTTTTAGGTGTTTATAGTAATATCAACTACGAACTCGGCTTTTTAGCTGTCGTGAACGCAAATTAATGTTTAGCATCATCGATCTGTCACGTCATCTCTGCCTACGGCATAGAAGTTCAGCTGTCCAGTTATCTCCGAAGTGCTCGCAGCTTTGTTTTATGAGCTAAAACAAGTCTTTCGCGCTATGATGCCTCATGCTGTTAGTCTCATCATCCTATCTTATTTTCTCGTTTTTTTCCCCATTAGCTTGGCCCGGGTTAGCTGGTACATGCTCTATATAATGTCCATTTACATCAGCCTGGCTGCCATCTTAGGTTTCTAGCATGACACGAACATTCGTTAAAATAAAAGTAACAGACAACAGATCCCACTGGTTGTCTGAATCAGTGTAATGGAAGCTTTAAAAGATTACTGCGCAAAACGGCACACCAGTGTAAGAAGCGCGCAGTCGTATTCGGCGACCAGCACGTCCCGAACGTAACTCGCTCGAAATGGTGAAAGCCGCGACGGCGCACAAAGAGCAAAGGTAAACAACAAATTGAGAACAGTGGTTATGCTGTGAAAACCGGTTACTTTTAAAAAGCAAGTCATGTTGATGTGCTAATAAAGTTTTAGAATAGGGGCCCCCATAGTTTTGGGCCCCAAAGAGCTTTGCAGGTGTTAGCGTTGGGGCATGCAGGAGTGAAGAGTTTTAGAATAGGCATTTTGCGTTTGCGGATAGCATGTTGCGCTTGCAGCGTCACTACGGCTTCAATGAAAAGGTGTTATAAATAATAAAATAAGATATACCATTTTATGATAAGATGAGTAATTTAGAGTTTCTTCTTTTCGCGTTTAAGTACAATTTAGTACTTATTCTCTTAGCAGCAAGCAAATTGTTGCGCTTAGTTCTGAGTAATCAACTTTACGTACCTTCACCTAGCCAAGTCAATGCGTGTTAGGCCTACGAGCCATGAAATCGACAATTGAATTCGTAATCAGTGGCGTCTAATGAATTAAGCTTCATTACACATGGTAGCTGACAGAAAGCGATAACCGCAATCACTTCTCCTAGCTTACGAACTTCACGCGTTACCATGAATCGAACCCAGTTTGGTGCTAGGTTAGAGCCATCGCTTCGATGGGCGCCGCCATGGTTGTTGACGAAAACCAACTGCTCCCAGGTTCATCCCGATGCCCGGGGATCGGGTGCATCATTGTCAAGCGGGGTGTAAGGTTAAGTGCATAAAAGATCAAAGCCACCGGCTGAGACAACGGCGCCGAGAGGGAACGGAAAGGGAGGGGGAGTCATTTCGTGCACGCACACACGCCCAGCCACGCGGCCGGCTCAGCCAGCTAAAACATAGCCTTCGAGATTTGCTTCTACACGGTCAGAGCCACCTCAGGAGCGTGGAATGGGGCGCCACTTATAGCCAAAACAAAGGCAACATTCTGGCAGCGGTTACGACGGCAGAAGGACGTTGCCTGATTCTTCGTGCATTTCTAATGTTTTTCTCAGTGGCCCCAACTGCTGGATTTTTTTGGATCTGCATAAACTTCAGCACGGATTTACCGACGCTGACATCAGCCTGCTGCATCGACGGACGGATCAAGATTACTCGTACGGCTGCACCGTAATTCACCGCCCCTTAGCGATATCGACGGAATCCTCTGAAAGCAAACTTTCGACTGGTGTTGTGCCACGGAAACCTTCATGCTGGCAGCGGTTACGGCGGCAGAAGGACGTTGCCTGATTCTTCGTGCATTTCTACTTTTTTTTCAGCGGCCCAAACTGCTGGAATTTTTTGGATCTGCATAAACGTCATCACGGATTTACCGACGCTGACATCAGCCTGCTGCACCGACGGACGGATCAAGATTACTCGTACGGCTGCACCGGAATTCACCGCCCTTTAGCGTTATCGACGGAATCCCCTGAAAGAAGTAACTGTTCATTATGTCTTCTGATAAGGGTGATGTTTGCTTCACCTGTAACGAAGGGCTCCCAGTGGCCGGGTTCGTGAAGTGTACGGAGTGTAATCATGGTTACCACACAGGAAAATGCTCAGGCGTGACTGAGGCGACGTTAAAATAGAAGATTCGCTGAAAGAGTCGTGGAAGTGCCCTACTTGCAGTACCGCAAGACTACGCGGCGGCAGTGCTAAGAAATCAAGCCAGGAGCTTGATGTGCAAATTGCTCTTGCCAGCATTATCACTTAGCTTGAGTCAGTGGGGCCCCTGTCGGAGAAGGTTGACAACATTGAATCTTCTATTGTCATGATGTCTTCTAAATACGACGAAATTCTCACAGTCATAAAGAGGCAGGACCAGGATCTTAAGCAGCTTTACAAACGAGTTGAACAAATTGAAGCGAAAAGCAATAACGCAGATATTGCTGAACTTCGTGCAACTGTTCAGTTGGAAAGGCGAGGAAGATGCCTGAACCTTGAAATTAATGGACTCCCTAAAGCAGACAATGAGGAATTATTAAGTAATTTTAATCAGTTTGCCAAGGCGTTTAGCGTGCCGTAACTGACCCCTAGTCGTATAGGAGCACTGCACAGGTTTCCCACGAAGAAAGGCAAGGAGGCGGGTATCATAATCAGTTTCCAGTTTCCTGAGTCAGTCAAAACACGATAACTGGTTTTCCAAAAGAAGGACACTCACGGATAAGAATTGCTCTCTGTTCATAGCCGGGAACTTGTCGAGTGCAACCAGGAAACTGCTCTTTGCAACAAAACAGTAGGCAAAACAAAATGGCTATAAGTATGCCAGGTGTAGAAATGGGAAGGTTTTCCTCCATAAAACTGATTGGTACTCTGCTCGTGTGATCAAACGTGGACAACCTTGCAGGTCTGGTATAGTTATTCTTTATTTGGTGCTCGTGTACCTTTTTATTCTACACAGTCATGGATAATTCTATTTCCCCGCCTGATTATAATCTTATGTTGACAGAATTCCTTGCGTTGCCTCTTACATTTTTGCATTTTTTGCAGTCAGCGCTGAACAAATACGATGAGTTTTGTGTATTTCTCAATGAAAGAAATACTGAATTCACAGCTATCATGTTGACAGGAAACATGGTTTACTAATGATGATGATGTGTTTCATCTAGAAGGGTACATCTGTACTTTTTTAAATAGGGAAACAAAAAGAGGTGGTGGTGTTTGCTTATATTTGAAAGAAGGAATTACCTATGAATATATTGACGAGTTTTCTCGGTCTGAGCCTGATGCAGAAATGGCTTGTGTGAAATCGGGAAGCTTCATATTTGTCGCTCTGTACAGGCCCCCTGATGGTTGTGCTGAAACATTTTTATTACTTCTAGATAAACTTTTTCTTTTGTTTTGACCCATAATTATACATCAGTGCTTGACGGAGACACCAACATCGACATGCTGCAGAGAACTTGCAAACAAACCGAACTATCCACGCTCCTTGACTCATATTTTATAACTAATATGCTCACTGGTCCTACGCGCATAACTTCAAACACTGCTACACTTATAGACGTTTGCCTGACAAACTTGCCACAAGACAGTGTACGTGCAGGTACAATTTCAGTATGCATCAGTGACCATTTGCCCATTTATCTAATGGTTGAGAAACAAAAAGGGCTGGGACATAAAGCGATACCATCCACCTTTGTTCTGGACATAAATGCAAGCACTTTAGGTCGGCTTAGGAATGAAATTAGCAAAACAAATTGGGACAACGTTTTCTCATCTTTTTCTGTGGAAACGGCGCACAATAGCTTTATGGAAATCGTTAGCTCTATGTATAAAAAGCATTTTCCTTACAAGAAGATTGTGAAACCGAAACGCGCACGTAAACCGTGGATGACACCACACTTATTGAAAATGATCAACGAAAACAATAAACTGTACAACATATTTCCGAAAAATCCAAATCTCGATGCATCAGAGGCATTTAAAAATGCAGAAATCTTCTAAACAAAACTCTTCGTAACGCTAAACGCGACTACTTGTCTAACACGTTTGATGGTATCAAGGTTAGTAAACATTTATGGCAGCAGCTTTCTTCAGTTATTTTTTCTCGCACTTCGACTACGGATTTGAAAGAGTCAACCATAGATAACAAAATTTTAAACGGAGAATTGTTAGGAACCGTTTTTAACGAGTATTTCACATCACGTCCTCAGAGTTTCCACAATCTCCGCTATACACGACTACTTGAGGACTCCTTCCAAGTCATCAATTTTTTTCACTCCAACAGACTGTAGTGAAGTGTTCAACACATTCACGGCGCTTAAGAAAACCAGATGTGAAGACATTGATGGCATAAAAATGCAACCAGTAATATTCCTCCTTGACATCATCACTCTTTGTATAACCCACGTTTATAACCCTGTCTTAAGTACCGGCATATTTCCTCAGAAAATGAAGATAGCTAAAGTAGGAGTCTTGCTTAAAGGCGGCGACAGAAATAATATAGGAAACTACAGACCTATATCTATTTCGCGGGATTGAATCCCGGCCACGGCGGCCGCATTTTGATGGGGGACCCCCGTGTACTCAGATTTAGGCGCACGTTAAAGAACCCCAGGTGGTCCAAATGTCTGGAGTCCCCCACTACGGGGTGCCTCATAATCAGATCGTGCTTTTGGAACGTAAACCCCATAATTTTTAATCTATTTTGCCGTTGTTTTCTAAACTAATAGAAAAGTTAATTCACTGAAGATTGTCTACTTTTCTCCATAAACATTCACTTATTAGTCCTTTTCAGTTCGGTTTTAGACCTGGATTATCAACGGAAGTGGCTTTATTGCACCAAAAAGAATTAATATTACGGAATATTGAGAATAAACTGCTAACACTGGGTGTTTTTATTGACTTCTCAAAAGCGTTCGATCGAATAAATCATATAACTATGTTAAAAAAGCTGCTTTTGTTATGGTATTCGAGGTATTGCAGCTGATTTATTAAGTAGCTACCTATCAGGAAGGTATCAATCAGTTTGTGTTGACCGAGAAATTATCAACAGCCCATGAAATTAAGTGCGGTGTTCCCCAAGGCAGTATCCTAGGACCCCTGTTGTTCATCATATATATAAATGATCTTGTAAACATTGAAACCTCAGCTAACTACATAACGTATGCAGACGACACAAGTATATTTCTTGCTGGAACAGATGCTAATGACCTAGTAAAACGTGTAAATCCAATTCTGCATAAACTAAATGCATGGTCTGTCGAAAACTCATTATTAATAAATTGCTCTAAAACAAAAGCTCTTTTATTGCCCCCAAAATTCGTTCCATGTAACTTCAGTGACGTCCTACACTTACAGAACTCTGTCATTGAAATATCTCCTGCAGCCAAATCCCCGGGAATAATTTTTAACGAATTTATGCTTTGGGACCACCACACTGACTACCTACGCACTAAACTTGCGAAGGCTTTAGGCATGCTAAGGAAGTGTATGTATTTTCTGCCAGTCCGCCAGAACCGTTCAGTTTACAATGCTTTGTTTGAATCACATTTGCGTTACTGCCATCTCGTATGGGGAAATGGCACTAAGAAAGCTCCGTATAAGGTAATCATAATGCGAAAAAAGTGCTGTCCGAGCGATTGCAAAGCAGCCATATGATGCACACACACACCGTTGTATACTAGACTCAAAATTTTGAAAAAAAAAACACATTTTGTACGATTTTAAGTTACTATCCAGTCTTAAATGTGAAATACATAAGGACACACACTATCTGAGAGCATTATCAAACTTGCGAAACAACGCTTCTTTACGCTCATTGAGGCGCACAGAACTTTGGCATGTACCAAGATCTCGCACCAATTATGGATTTCAGGTGATGCAGTCAAGCGTCCCACAGCTTTTAAATAAATTCCACCTCACAATAGAGGATTTGGATGTACTTTCGAGAAATGACTTGTATGCGCTTTTTGTATATTGCTTGTTATAATTCGCTTTTTTAGTTCATTTGGTGACATAATGCAGCATAGTTTCCATCTTGTATCTATTGTTTACCTAATGTTGCAGCTTAAACAGTATTTGTTGTTCATCTATTATTTACTTCTGCGAAAGTGTCCGCTATTGTTTATCAAACCAGTACTCCAACTGAAACAGTGTTTGTGTAGATGTATTAGTTAATTCGGCCAAAGTGCCCGCTTCCGGGTACTGGGAGGTGGGGTCAGTCAAGCTACATGTTGTAGCTTTTTTCCCGCTTTCCCAACCACATGTCATGTGCAATTTTCTTTTGTACTTTGTGTGTGGTAAATAAATCAACTTCAACTTCAACTATGCTTGGATCGGCAGAGAGTATGAAATCTATTTCATTGCTTGTTTCTCCATTAGGGCTATTCCAGGTCCACTTCCTGTTGCTGCGCTTCCTGAAGAAGGTATTCATTATTCGGAGCCTATTCCTTTCCGCGAATTCTACTAACATCTCTCCTCTTGCATTCCTAGAATCGATGCAGTAGTTGCCAATTGCTTGCTCACCAACCTGCTTTTCCCCCACTTTTGCATTGAAGTCGCCCATGACTACAGTATACTCAGTTTGCACCTTACTCATTGCTAATTCAACATCTTCATAAAACTTCTATTTCTTCATCATCGTGACTAGAGGTTGGGGCGTAGGCTTGTACTATCTTCATTTTGTACCTGCTATTCAGCTTTATTACGAAGATGCTACCCTCTCATTATCGCTGTAGAATTCATCAATGTTGCCCGCTATGTTGTTATGAACTAGAAATCCTACCGCGCCTTCTTTCTTATCTGGAAGACCTCTGTAGCAGAGGACGTGGCCGTTATTCAGCACTGTGTAAGCCTCACCACTTCTTCTAACCTCACTAAGGCCAATGATATCCCAGGCAATGCCTGATAATTCTTCAAATACTCCTGCTAAACTAGCCTCACTCGAGAGGGTGCGTGTGTTGAACGTTGCCAGGTTCAGGTTCCATTGGCGGCCTGTGCGGACCCAGAGATTCTTAGTACCCTCTGCCGCGTAGCAAGTCTGACCGGAACCTTGGTTAGGTGCTCCGCAGCCACTGGGGACTTAGGGCCATGGGTTAATTGTCGGAGCCGTGAGGGAGGTAGCGGCCGAATACTGCACGAGGGAGGCCAATTCCTGCTCTAGAGGTTTTAAAAATTATTTCTCAAAGGGAATGAAAAAATTCACTTCCCATGTTGTGGTACACATATTGCTCCAAAATGACCAGACCAAATAAAAATGAGAAAAGATTCGAGAAGACAGCACGATGCTTTCGAAAATTTTATTTTGATTCATACTGAAGTAAAAGAAAAAGAGGAATGCGCTTTGACATAATAGCGCATTTGGAGCGTTTATGTATTGTTTTATTTTGGAAATGAAGCGTTTAATAATGCCATTTGTTTATTGAAAAGTCAATACCGCTCAGCAAGCCATTAGAGCAGACTGTGCCATACGAGAAAAAATTACTACTATGAGAATATGGCTCGGTAACTACTTGTTTTCATTGAATGACCAATCATGTCATATTGAGTCTGCAATTTCCGGCCTACGAATGTCTGATACTGAGTTTGGAAATATCGTTGCAACTGCGTTTATACAATTCCCGTGTAAAGGTTTCTTCTGGGTACTCCGCTTTGAACCAATCCAAGCACTCATTGGCGGATACACGGCCGCCGAAGCCCCTCACCCTTACATCAAAGGCACGATATTGCGGACCTGGAAATCGAAAACATTAACACAAGATCGTAAATAATAAATTCGCCGGCGTAGTCAAGTAATAACAGCGTTTATAATAATTAGCATGCAGACCGTTACATTATCGCCGCACAATGAAGTGCGGTGTTAAAATAGTATTCTTCTTGGACGAGTCAGTAATTAATACTGTGATAAGTTACCCTTAGCAAGCGCGGACTGAGTGAGGCAGACGGACTCATACGGCGGCGCCGTATGTGTCGTACGTTCTCACTCTATCCTTGTTTACCAAGCGAATAGTGTAGAGTGTCTTGCAAATTGAAATTTCAACACACACGTATGGTTTCCCTGTGAAACAGAGTAAGTCCATCATTTTCGCTCATATTTCATGCACCTTTTCCCTGTTTGTCATGTAGATCTGACTTTATGAGCACCCATGAGAGACTCTGGTAGGTAACCACAACTGCCTGTCGGCTTCCACATAAAACTTCAGTGCGCCGGTGGGAGCTCTAAAAGTTACAGCAGACTTGTGCGACCCTGCGGTGTCACAACCCAATTTCCAGCGAAGCCGTTTCTTTGCAGCAGTTGTAATAAGATTTGCAGCTTCGATATATTTTAAAACATTGCGCCCATATGACTAGCCCATTTGAAACCTTGCCCTAGTATAGCGCTTTGGAGCAATCATTACGGAATATTTCGCAAAAGCAGTGTTTAATCCACACGCGTTTTAATTCTCGAGAACATTACAAATAGTGTTCCCCCCGTCTTCGCCATATTTGATTTCGGTTGCGTTCATTGTTCTTCCAGGCCAGCGGGTTAAATTCTTCATTGCTTGTAAAATCACATGCATACGTAATGTACTACTAAGTTCCTAAATACTCCACCAATCATGAACAGCGCCTACACACTGCCCATAACATGGCAATAGAGAGACAGAGAGAGAAATAGAAGAGAGGAAAAGCACGCAGGTTAACCAGACGCACGTCCGGTTTGCTACCCTGCACTGGGGGAAGGGGTTATAGGGATGAAAAGAGAGAGAAAGGAAATAGAGAGACCACAGTTTCGCGCACATTTGAAACTTCGCCCGAAGTCTACAGACGGTCGCCGAGACCTGTCAACTTGAGGTAGTGCAACAAGGCTTTCGTGGCTTTCTGTGCCACCGACGCATACGGCCATGGTCCAAGGATCTTCATTTCCGAAAATGGTCAAAAGTCTATCCAGCCGGTTCAATAATTTAAAACAAATATAAACGATCTGCCTTGCTTAGTTCACCAAGGACATCGTATAACGCCTAAACATATGGGCAGGAACTTGGAGGTTAACAAAGAATCTCGAGAACAAGTTAAGGACCGCACAAAGAGTGATGGAACGAAAAATGTTAGGCCTAACGTTAGGAGTGATGTGGATCAGAGAGCAAACGGGGATAGCCGATATTCTAATTGACATTAAGAGAAAGAAAAACACCACCCAAGCACTCCGTACAGATGGTTAACTAGTGAAGATGAAACGTGTGGCCCCGGTGTTTAGCAATGGGTTAATCCCGACGCTGTATTGAAGCGTTTCTCAATTATTGGTTACATGTTTGTTTTCTAGTGGAACGCAAGCGCCAATGGCGGGCGGATGCTGCTAACCACGACGCCAAGCTAACTCGAGATATCGAACGCGTGCGACAACGGCGGACCGAGGAGGCGGCGTTGCGGGCACAGCAGCGTCAACGTGGCAATGGCGGCAACGCATTCGCCGGGGCTAACGCCCGCTTTCGGCGGGACTTTCTCGAGTGGCACTTTGGCTTCGGCTGCGACGAAACGCACACGTTGAAATCGCGAAGCGGAATGCAAGCGCCAATGGCGGGCGGATGCTGCTAACCCCGACGCCAAGCTAACTCGAGATATCGAACGCATGCGACAACGGCGGGCCGAGGAGGCGGCGTTACGGGCACAGCAGCGTCAACGTGGCAATGGCGGCAACGCGTTCGCCGGGGCCAACGCCCGCTTTCGGCGGGACTTTCTCGAGCGGCACTTTGGCTTCGGCTGCGACGAAACGCACACGTTGAAATCGCGAAGCGGAATGCAAGCGCCAATGGCGGACGGATGCTGCTAACCACGACGCCGAGCTAACTCGAGATATCGAACGCATGCGATAACGGCGAGCCGAGGAGGCAGCGTTGCGGGCAGAGCAGGTACGATGCAGAGAACGAGGTCACTAACGGCGATGCCATTGGCGCGCGTGCTTGCGTGCGACGTAGAGAACGACGTAACTGATGGCGCAGCCAATGGGGACTTTTATCGAAACATGTGGCGAACGGTTTTTCGTTTCGCCTAGCCATATACAGCTTTCGCTGTAAAAAATGAAGCTGGCGAGGCCATGTAATGCGCAGGATGGATAACCGGTGCACCATCAGGGTTACATAATGGATACCAAGAGAAGTGAAGCGCAGTCGAGGACTGCAGAAAACTAGGCGGGGTTATGAAGTTGCGAAATTTGCAGGCGCAAGTTGGGGGAATCAGCTAGCGCAAGACAGGGGTAATTAGAGATCGCAGGGAGAGGCCTTCGTCCGAAAGTGGACATAAATATAGGCTGATGTTGATGATGATGATGAAGAAGAAGCTTTAGCTCGGGACATTCTCCGATGCCGCGCATTCAAATACACGTAAAAAAATTGGAGGATGCTTAAGCTTCGCCTTTAAGAATAGAACGCGAGAGCGTTATCGGGACCCGTTCACATCGCATCGTTCTCATCCAGCAAGTAGGCTTCATTCACTGCAACACAGAACGTGGGAAAGCCAGCTTACAAAGACGAAGCTTACACCAATCCCCTTAAAGTCGGCTTCACTTTTAAACAGAAATGCATTGCTGGGAAGACGTTAATCCAGGGGCAATATAAGTCGTCTTATATTAAAATGTTAAGGCCGTCGGATCCTTTTTCATTATTTTATTAATTGTTTGTTATTGCCCCGACGCGTGCGCGTGTACAAAACGCATTTTGAACCTGCCGAGGATGCTAGCACCATATGGATAAGATTTTCGCAAGTAGGCTACCCGAGTGAGCCGGTTTTAGATGCGAGAGCATCTTATGCTCGGGGCAGTGTCCGTTCTGCAGCGTCAGCACCCGATACTGCGCATGCGCAACTCTCCCTCATTCTCCTCTCCTACGCAGGTATGCGCTCTCTTCCTCCCCTTTCCCCCTCTCCCCCACAGGTGCGGTGCAGCAAATCATTGCATATAACTCACTCCCTCTCTCTCTAAGGGTACGCCAGTAGGCGGCGCAAGTGTCGCGGCGCAGTATAAAGCACGCGTTCGCTGTGCTTCCGTCATTATCTGTGCAACGATGTGCGAAACGCCATGAACAACGTCAACGTCGGCGCTAGTTGCAGCGGCAGCGCCCCCGCCGCGGAGCAGAGGAAGGCTCGCGAAGCCGAACGTAAACGTCAGCGTCGGCGTTTTGTGGGAACGCTCAAACTCTGTGAACGAAGCGTCGATGGTGCGGGAGGAGAAGGAAACTTCCCCAGGCGACTATGGCTGCACTTCGATGGTCCCGCGCAGTGAACGAGGCCAGCCGTCAGGGTTACGAAGTTGACGCGGCGTGGGTACCCATAGAACCACGTAATGTCACGTTGACGATCGGCCGTAAAACTGGTGTGGCGTGCTAACGGACGCAGTTCCCCTTGGTTCAAGCGAGTGCCATAACCGTGCACATGTATTAACAATGTTATAAGACACAACGAGCCATTCCCCATTTCGTTACTCTGCACCCCACTAATCCACACCAGGAACCAAACTTTTGGTAACCTAAATATTCCGCCAATAAAAAACGCCTATGGCAAACGACTGCTACAGTACGCTGGTGCGAAAGTCTGGAATGGTATTCCGGACTATATAAAGAATTCGCAGAACTTGCTGAGACCAATGAAAAATTACTACTTTGAAGTAATTTCTCTCTGCTTCCTAAACTGATAGATATTTATGTTCTATTTTTGTTAGACCATGTATAAGTATTATTTATCAAGGTTTTCATGTGTTTATTACGAAGTGGCGTAATTTCCTGTTGTCGTTGTTAACCTGTCGCATAGAATAATACTAATACCTACACAACATGTTCTTATTAGCAAATCTAAGTACTACTATTACTCAGATATTTTTGTGTATTTTGCGAAGTGTTGTATTTTCTTGTATTTTTTGTTAACCAAATTGACTACACTTATACCAAATTGTATGACAGTTTCTTATATGTATATTTCTAAATGGACCCCGTACTAGCCATTGGCTATGGGACCATACAGATTGTGCGTATCTTGTAAAATGAAAAGTATATGTGTAATAAAGAAAGAAAGAAAGAAAGAAAGAAGGAAAAGAAAGAAAGTTCCAGGCTGGAACCTACGCGTCGATCGTTTACGACTGCGCCAAAACCCAACCGCAGAAACTCGTCTACGTCGCCTTAAGCAGGTGCACTAACATTCAAAATCTCTACCTGACCAACGCTTCGGCCGACCATCGCTTCCACCACAAGAACGACAACATAGACAAGAACATTGCGGACGAATTCAAACGACTCGACAACCACCGTCTCGACACCGTCACGCAGCGCTACCTCCGTGCTTTCCAAGAAGACGTCGACCCCGAAAGGCGCTTCTAAACCACCATGGCGCTTCTAAACAGCCAGTCCCTCAACGCCCACGTCAGGGACATCGAACGGGACCCGGTCATAACCACAGCGGATGTACTCTGCTTCACGGAAACGTGGAATGCCGCACGGCCGACCATCAACGGCTACGACGTGATCGTGTGTACCGAGGAGGCATAACGGTAAGTCGGTGGTGTCACCGTATACGCGAAACGCACGCTCACCGCAAACGCAAATGACCTAGACCTACCGGTCACCACTCAAAGGCACAACGGAGAGCACTCGGCCGTCCGACTATCCTTTCACGGTGACAACAAAACCGTCATCATGACGCTGTATCTCAAACCCAACATCTCAAGAGAAAGCGTCGAACTTTATCTCGCAAGGAGCATGGTAGAGTACACCAAGACCTACAGACACGCGCCCTTCATACTCGCAGGGGACTTCAACGTAGACATACTCACAACCGATTGGCTGGTGCAGCACATGAAGGACGTATACTCTTTGCGATGCATTTCCCAAGATCACAAGCAACCTACCACCATCAGGAGAGCGTGCATAGACCTCGTCTTCGCAAATTTCAAGCTCGAACCTCTGCAGCAAGACCCATTGACGCTAGACTTCACCGACCACAATGCCATCGTCTTCAAGATACCGCGCGCACCGACGCCAGGAATAACGTACGATCTCTAAATAAAGACGCAACAACCCCGTACAAACGTCTCCTCTCTTCTCAATACATTATCTCACTCTAACTTTCATTCGGTTGTGTTGCAAAGTGAAACGAAACGAAAACTCGATGCGCACCCCCCGCGATGCTTTCGCATCCCACCATGGTTGCCCGTAGGGTGAGATGATGTGATTTATTGGTGGTCATGGCGGCAGGCTAAACAAAATTCTGTTCGAGTGTAATCGCAGTTGTTCGCCAATAAACAAAGTGTAAACCTAAGATCTTTTCGACTGATTTTTCAGCTACTGTGTACTGAAGGCAAAGAAATATAAACCTATGCGATTTATGCGTATAAGGACCTTAGGAGACGTCCTCACAGCAGCAGTGAACGTTGAAAAAGTTTGTCCTGCCAAACTTAAAGGCATGCAGAACATGAAATACACACGTGCTATCTACTTTGTACTTACATGGTTTGTTATACAAATAATAGCAAGGCCCGGTGATCACTGGAAGGAAAAGGTACATTGCTGCATCAAGTGTAATGCGTATGGACACACAAAAATAGTATAGCCTTTATTAACTTTCAGAACTAGTAGAAATCATGAATGGAAAATCAGGCCTATATAATTAATTTATGAGAGTTCCCGAGTAAAACAAGTAAATAATAAAACAAGGCTGCGTTAAGTAAATATTTTTTTTTGTAAACGTAAAACGTCATGACGTGTAGAGCTGTACGAACTATTGAGCAGATCGTTGCAGTGTGTTTTTCGCTTCCTCGTTTTTTCAGAAAAACGCACTGACGACGTTCTATACCCTACAAGCCTGGCCCACGCACTCACCGTCGATAGCTTGGAAGCACGGTGCCAGTGCCGACAGCGCGAAACGCCACGAGTGTCAACATAATTCCTATTGTGAGAAAACGTAAATTGTATTGAAAAGCTCTTTGCAAGAACGAGCGATGTTGTACTATCGCTACTTCCAGCAGGGTTTCTCGCTTCTCTCTTTTTCTGTTGCGGTTTATTCGCGCACTAAATGTATGGGCCTGATTCCACTGTAAGGTAGCACTCCTGATCCATAAATTACTTCTCTATTAAACGTATGAAATCAATTTAGAATAGCTTTCGCAGTAGTATAGGTAATCCCGAGAGAATAGCTCCAATGTCTCACCTTTCCATGATTTGAAGAATTTCAAGTGGATTTTTTGAAATGTTAAGGCAGTTTTGTTTACATTACGTACCCCTGGTTAGGTTCCGGAGCTCAAACACACCGCATTTGTTGTCATTTCCTTGATATATTAATTCTTCGACGCTGGTAGCTTCTCCACCTATGGTAATTGCGCAGAGGTCATTAGATCAGGTACACAAAATAGCTTTTTCACTCGTCGCAAACAGACCTTACACCTCTGCGCGCGTCCGCGAATTCAGCGCTTGATTGCTTCATTTCTCTCATCTTTCTATTTCCCTGTTCTAGTGCACCATCTTAGGGTAGCCAACCAGACGCTCTTCTGGCTAACACTCCTGCTTTCTCTCTTTTCTTCTTCCTCCTCGTAAAGTGGTATTTACTAGTGTAAGAGTGTACACTAGTGTAGTGTAGGAAATGGATTTGAAAGATACTGAAGGTCTGCTTCGGATTTTTATATGTCCTAGTCCCCCCTCCCCTCCCCCCTTCCCCTGTTCTGCGAAATTATACCCCCATACAAACAAATTAAACCAACATTAGGCGAAAGATGAAACGCTTAGCTTGATGGTCCGAACCCTGGTCAGCACAAAAATACTTGGGTTCTTTAAGATGACTTGTTTCCGCTTGACGAAGGCAAGTCGCGTTGCCGAAATGTTGTTTGCAGCTTCAGTCTTTTATTGTTCGCCTACTGTTGATAACTGCGAATCTTGGTTTAGTGTGACCCCGTTGTTCTTATTTAAGTATAAAAGCTTGCATTTTACATGTTACGCCTGGAGATATAGCTCAAAAAACGTCAGAGATCTATCTATGGTCGATGTGTCGACTTTCAGATGACAGAACACGGGAGCTGTGGCGCTGGCACTCGCTCTTAATTCTATAAAGTAAGCTTTGCAGATGTGCAAGATACAGAAATTGCTGAAGCTAAATCTGCTCTATTTACGATGTACGTGGAAGCTATTTTTCTTGCCTATGCTAACCGCACCAGTTTGGCCAATGGTCAGATTTGGAATAAAGAACGGCTTTTTGATGCAGGGCGAAGCATGGCAATCCGTTTTCTTGCAAAGAAGGACGGCCTAGGCATTGCCAATGGGCTAGTACGGGACACAAAGTGAAAATATTTGTGATCACAAAAGTCTGATTAAACGCTTCGTACGCCACCATGTAAAGGGGTTTAGGTAAAGTGTGGCCAAGGTAGACACAAATGGGCCGCGAAGCTTCAGACGAATAGTGGTTCGGAACCAAATGTGAAAGACATTAAGAAGGGCGATTATGGGAGCTGCAACTGAAGCGCGACTAGATAGGGTGGAACAAGCATTCTTTTGAAAAACGACCACTTTTTATTTAAACAACAGACAAAGTTCTGTTTCACTCAAACAAAACAAAAGTTCTGATCAGTCTTATTCTAGGGTGCCATGGAAAGAAAGGACAACTCTCTTTCACTTGATTATTAGCGAAAATTACGGTAGAAGACATCTCACGTTGAATGGCGATGGTAATGCAATTTCGATTCGAGCAATATGGCAACAGCCGGTATTTCTGAAGTCACCTTTTTTTGCCATCTGTAGCGGTCATTCGGAAACTTCCGTTGCTTCGGTATACATACTCCGGTTTCGTAGCGCTCTGGTATGGAAACCATGCGCATACGGCAGCATTGTGACAACTGTATAACGAAACCGGAGTGACAACGATGGAATGTCAGAAAATGAATTACGTTGAAGGAACAACAAAGGCGGCACGACAACGATTGCACGATGACAATAAGATGACAAGGCAATGATTTGGGCTTGTTGGTATGACATATTGAGGCTTATAGCGCATGAAAAGACAAGGACGAAAGAAGAGGTAACACACACAGCGCCTGTGTGTGTCACCTCTTCTTTCGTCCTTGTCTTTTCATGCGCTATAAGCCTCACGATGACATCTTCGTCGATAAGCCTCCTACCATATTCGTCGATTTAACGACGAAGATGGTAGGAGGACGGCGGCATAACGCCAATGGCATGATATTGCTCAAGTGATCTTGAAACCACAGCGTAACAATGGCTGCGCGATGACATTCGTACGATGACGACTGTGTGACGATGATGACCTGATGACGATGGCATGGTGAGAGTAGGATGACGAAGTTAGAATGAGGAGATGACATAACGACGACTGTATGACAACAACACATTGACGACGATTGCATGAAAACGTTCTGAGGACAATGGGACGACGAGAATTGTATGGCAATAGCGTGATGACGAATATATCATGAAGCCTGTATGAAGACGATGACGGCATGATGAAGGCATCAAGAGAGTCGGATGACGCAGCCGGAGTAGCGACGACAGAACGATCACGCAGGCATCGAGACAGCAATGTGACCATATGGTGGGACAACGAATGCATGACGACTGTAAGATGAGGACGCCTTGACTACGAATGCATGACGAGAGTCGGATGACAAAGCTGGGATGACGACGATGTGACGACCACGACGGAATTACGACTACGAAAACGTACCTAGAGGGCCCAGCGGGTAAACAACTTGGTTCACTGGTTTGGCACAGGTGGATAGATGAGAAATTCCTTCAAGATACATTTTTCTCTTCATGAAATTTTTCACTCGCACTTGTTTCATTAAAACGACGGTTGTATACAACTTACGTCCGCCCCCAATTGGAATATGCCTCATCTGCCTGGGATCCCCATCAAGTCACGTTAATTAACGAAATCGAATCAGTACAAATTCTCCTTGTTAGTTTCATCCTAGCTAACTACCATCGCACTGCTAGTGGTACATAAATGAAGAGTACGCTTGAAATCCCGTTATTATCTCATCGCAGAAAGGAATCGCGCATTTTCCTTTAACATTAAGTCTACTACCACAACGCATCTCTTCGCTCACTTTGGATCCACCCAGCGCCTTATTATTCAGCTCGTTGTGATCACATACATAAAGTAAACGTTCCCCGTCATATTACCATCGCGTACTCACAATCATTCCTTCTTAGGACTTCGATAGACTGAAATAACCTACCCTGCATTATTAGTAAGCATCAGTGACCCCACTCGTTTTAAGAACGCGCTAATTAACATAAGGTAATGTATGGTACCAAACGGTTTAATTACATACTTATTCGTGAGAAATTGCCTGTTCGGTAAAGTGTGCTCTTTGTGTACCTAATTACTTCGTATTTTGTGAGTGTTATCCTTTCCCTGCTGGTATGTAAATATTTCCACTTTTTTCAATGATTTTTTTTGCCTGCACTGTGAATTCTTAGAACTAATCCTGTATTTCGTACTCGTACAATGCATTCTCGCCCCTCCCCTCTGCAATGTACTACGAAGTACTATGAGGGTCCCAGAAATAAATAAATAAAAAATAGATAGATAGATAAATAGATAGATAGATACATAGATAGGTATATGGATAGATAGATGTATATAGATACACAGCTTGATAGATGGATAGGCTCAAAATGGCTGAAGTAGGCAAATAATGCTAATCGCATTAAAATCTTGTATCAGACTTAGAAAAGAAGTAAGAACTAAGGACCAGCACAACTTTTGCTGCTATCCAGTTAGAATAAAACAATGTCGAAAGCTTAGAAAAAAAAAGGCAAGTGAACAAATGGATCACCTTGCAACGTCCGAGTCAGCTAATGCACAGTACAACATAGGTATGCATCATTCTCGAGGCCTACAATAGAGAACCCAAATAGGTGAAAATCAGAAGTTCATGTACCTCTCATCATTGACCGGTAAAGTACCGGATGGCGCAAACGCAATTAGATGGAGAGCAGTTAAAGGAACGCTCGTGTACCTAGATTTCAGAGCACGCTAAAGAGCGTCGAGTGGTAAAGTGCGCTCTTTGTGTACTTAATTACTTCGTATTGTGTCCGGAGTCCCCCACTACAGTGTGCCTCATAATCAGATCACGGTTGAGGCAAGTAACAGCCCATAACACAATTCAAATCATTATTGACTCGTAAAGCCGCAGCAACGAAAGAAGGCCTTCAGTTCTGTGACAGTTATTTCGGCAAATCCATCGGCTTCCTCAAGCAGTGAAGGAACGAGGATGTGATTTCCGAAGTACACACTAGAGAGCTCACAAATACGGAAAAAGTTGACAATACGAAGACCCAAAAACTGTAAGGGCGCTCTCACAGAAAAACCAGGTGTAAGCGACGCCTCGAGTCGCTAGGCTTCATGATTTACTCATATGCGTCTATGCTTTCTAATACGATTAGCATTATTTGCCTACTTAAGGCGTTTTGAACCTATCTATCTTGCTACTTACGCTGATCCAGTGTCCCAAGTTGCCTATCAGTTTCGGACACTTGGTATGCGCATATAGTCGTGATACCATTGCGATCGTTCCGTCGTCTTCATTCCAGCTTCGCGATTGGACGCTTGTCATGCCGTCGTCGTCACGTCTTCTGTGCCGAACCAGTAACCAAAGTTGTCTAGTAATTTGGGTCAATAGGTAGTTGCTTGTAGTCTTGATGCCGACGTGGTCTTTGGATCGTCGTGATCCCAATACTTTGCCATCCGTTTCTTATCATGCCTTGGCAGTCGCACGATCATCGTCATGCATTGTCATTCTTACGTTGTCCCACCATCGTCGTGATTCCGCGGTGGTCGTTGCATCATCGTCACTCCAGCTTCGTCATCCTACTCTCGTCATGCCGTCACCGTCCCGCCATTGTCGTCATGTAGGTTTCGTTTTACACTCGTCATCCGCCATTGCCGTCACACACTCGTCGTCATCCCGTTGTCCTCATACCGCTGTCATACCAACTTCTTCATCACGCATTCGTTGTTATACCATCTTACTGATGCCGTCGTGGTCGTTGCTTCGTTTTCATTATAACTTCATTATCCAACTCTAGGGAAGCCGTCGCCATCATACGGTCGTCATGCATTCATTGTCGCACCATGGTTGTGATGCCGTCGCGGTCTTTCCATCGCTGTCACGTCAGCTTCGTCATCCGACTGTCGTCATGTGGTCGTGGCCAAGCCATCGTCTTTGCAGGCTTTGTGGTAGAGTCGTCGTGACGCCATTGTCGTTATGTGCTGGTTATGTTTGTCCTCATACTGTTGTCATGCCATCGTACTCATGCGTTGTCTTCATAGAGTCGTCGAAAAACCCCCGTTTTTCAAGTATTTTTTTTTGTCTGATATAAAGAGGCTAGAGACCCCATACAAACCGTTAAATGGATAATGTAGGCTAAGGACGCAAATTGAAATATTAGAATAATAGAAGCAATTCTTATTCGTACCGGCAAGCAGGCGTCTCGTATTATTCATTCGACATCGAAGAAAGGTTACGCAATTGCCCTATGACCCTATGAAGTCCTTAATGTGACGACAAAGACGCGTGGGTGCCGTACGACTGGCAACACTGCTTTCTGAGTACGATGAATTGTACAGCTTTCATAGCGAAGATAAACGTTTATTGTATTATAATTTCATGCGAAAAGTTATTGTCTCCGCTCTCTTCGAACACTTTTTTGAACATTATAAGGACTACTAAACTCTTTCTGAATTTTCCGAGCTAATAATTTAGAAACTCAGGAAATAGCAAAGTGATTTTGCAACTTACCTCTGGGTCCGACATTTATGCTGTTAGGATAAGGAAACATACCACTAAACTTCCCTTGTAGTCTAGTTGTGACAATCCTGCAAGCGGATAAAAAAGCTAGGTTTCATACAAAGTAATGGATGCGCGTATGTTGAATTAGCTTACGTGCTAGATGTGCGATGTTTCCTAGAAAATAATATATAAGTTCGATTTATGGATTCTTTTTCGTCAACTTTGCATTCAAGACTGTCGTTAGCTGTAGTTATGACGGTCCATATTTTGTCGTTTGTGTCAAGAAACTGGAAGTAAACGAGAAATATAACATTTGAGTGATCTGAAAAGTTTGTGAGTTCGGAGTGAAGACATTGGACAGTTGTTAAACAGACACACAAAAGGCTTCAACAGCGGTTAGTATGGTAGCATTTGTGCTTGATAAAAACGTGGTTATTGTCGACGAGCTGTGGCAGGTAGATGGAACTCTCGACAGACCGACTCGATCAACCACTCGATTCCATTAGGAAGAGCGTCGCTTAAAGTAAGGAGGTGGTGACCAAACATTGTTGGAGAGGATTGGAGAAGCGGATTACGGAACTTGACTAAACGTTAGCATATGTTGCTTCAGAGACTTGCGCCGATCACCTCCAACACATAGAGCACTGAAAAGCAAACGGTTTCTATAGATTACGTGGCCGCCCCTTCCGCCCCCGAGTGCGGGGCGTCGGATTTGCCGCATCGATACGCTACGACAGACAGGCAGCAACAACAACAATCACAATGACTGTGGGGCGATCGCCTGATCACGTTCAGAGACCTCACCCAACACTACAGACTCGAAAGACCCAAATTCCCGCCACTGCACGTTAAATTAAACAGGAAGGAGGCCGTAACCGTACGCTTACTGCAAACACACAGTTACCCCAGCCCGGCAGTCTTACGCCACTGTTACCCGAGCTTATACCCGACTGATGCGTGTAAAGCATGCGGACACAGAGCAACGCTGCGACACATGCTCTGGGAAAGTGCCGGCAACAACGGTACCGAAACCACCGCCGTTCGCGACGCGCCCATAACGGCAGGCGTTACCAGATTACAGGAAGCCTCGAGCTCGCTCCTTTCCGCCGTCGCCCCGGCAGCGTGGGCCGCCGGGGACCTTCTCCGTCAACGTCGCCGCCGCTGGGAGGCGGCCCTGAAAAGTTCGGAGCTGCAAGACCACCTTTGGGCAGTCCGGCAAGCCGAAGATGCCGCCCGAGTTCAAGGACTTCAAGCCGCCCACCTCAGGCCGCCAAAACCTAACTGCTGGCTCTTTCAATAAAGTTTATTTCTTCTTCTTCTTCTTCTTCTTCTTCTTCTTCTTCTTCTTCTTCTTCTTCTTCTTCTTCTTCTTCTTCTTCTTCTTCTATGCTGAAGACTGAGGTAGGCGATGTAAGGGGTGTCTACTCCTGTGTAGGCAATGTGCCGTAGAATCTAAGGGAAGATGAAAACTCTCGTTGTATTTTTACATCCCAGCTGTCTACCCTCTAAATTCTTGCTGCATTTACATGAATGCGATAGAAGTGTATCGTATCAACTTTAAGGTGGCTGGACCGCCACCTTAAAGCGTATCGCATCTCATGTAAACGAGGTAATTCACAAGGGCCGCGATTTTCTAGCGATGCCTAATGACTTATTCTATACCAGTATTATCATCCACCGCTAACGGCCGGCTGATCCCTTTGATAACGCGAGCGGACCGTCGCTCTGACCAGTTACAAAGCGCGATAAGCGCGAAAAGGCATTATTACCGGAAAGGCATCGATACAAAATACCGGCCTAGGAAGTCGTCTCGCATCATACAGGGTGTTCAAAATTAAGCTTTATGGTTTTCCTAAAATTAGGCACTGGGAAGGACGGGAAGACCACCTGTGCAAATAAGTTATGTGGCCAGGGGGGCACAAAGTGAGATAATAATTATCGCTGTCAGCAGCGCAAATAACTAAAACTGAATAATTAACTTTTTGTTGACTGAAGTAAGTGGGTATGTTCGTATTGAAAAGTTAAAGGCATTCGTTTTTCTACACAGCATCAGTTGCAAAAATTCTTCTAGCGTGTCTGTGCTCCGAGATATTCGACTCCAAATTTTAATTGTCGTTCGCTTGATTACGCATTCAAGAGAGTGAGGATCGGCGCAAAGCTCCTCCATCATGTGATGCGGCTGTTACGTGGAGCGGAGGCATTGGCAAAAAGGATAATGGTCCCCTTTCCCCTCTCGGCTGGCGAAATAAAAAATCGAAGAACCGCTGTCGTAACACGTGACCGCGCAGCCTGTATACTATGACGGCAGCTGTCATGTCGAGATAATGGCGCGAACGGAGAAGCCGGAGGGCAGTGCGCGTGCTAAAGCAGAAACAAAAGCTTGTTCCCCGTCATTCCCAATCTTGGAACGAGTTCCCGTTACAAGTTACTGTAACGCTAAAGGAACGCATTCCAGTTACACTTCGAACATTAGAACGTGCCGTTACATTTGATTTAAAAAAATTAAAGTATAGTGTAGGATAATCCTGAGCCGAAATAAAGTCAGCAATTTAAAACTCACATCGAACTACGTATATTATAGGAAATTGAACATCGTCGGTGGCAGATTATCTAGAGATAAAAAGAATCCAAAGAAACGCTTCTAGACGATTTTTTTTCAGGGAGCACCGAACATCCTCCAGACATGTCTAACTGCAACTTTGGTGCTCGTCTAATACAAGTGCAACACACCCGGCGCTTTCCACTTCGGTCTCAAATGCGCAGTCAGGATACTGCGCTTCAGATGTGCAAATAGAAAGTTACTCACATGCACAAATATCCTCCCGAGACCCGAACACAACAACGGGACGCAATCACTTATCAAGGTGGTTTTTATTGTGTATACTGTTATGTCATGAACATGAAAAACTATTTTTAAAATTTGAATACCACGGATAGATGCCAGAAGCGCCGTCTCCATGTACGTGAAAGAAAAAAATAAGACTTTGTCCATCATCTCCTCATGTTAGCTGTGGTGAAAACTACATTTAATTGTCTTAACGCTGAGATGAAGATGGCGCAACGTGTAGTAAATTGCCATGTGGCTGCCGCGTCCGATATTTTCACGCAATCACGGTGACTTCTAAACACGCCTCGAGGTTGCTTTCGGCCGTTTGGAACGACACAGAGGTCTAGACCCATTTATTGTCAAATTTATCTAAAGCGGATGACAAGCATATGAGTAAACTACTTCTCTAATAGTTACACATGCACCATACTTCATACCCAGAGAGAATATATTGCGTAATTACTTCAGAGTGAATTTCTAAAAAAAGTTGAAGACAATGTACAATGTATTTTACAAAGGGTCTTAGGAGGATATAATTAAATTTCTTGCACAAGAAAGCGCATTGAAAGGAACAATACGCAGGCGTTTAATGAATGATGATTCAACATTGCAGTATGAGTGAAAAAGAAAAATGTCCAGAATACATATTCGCAATTTAGTAAAACCCTTGTTTGAAATCAGAAAGTGTTACACCTCGATTTTCGTGTCCGACAGGCAGGCATGGATGACATAAACTACATGAGGGAGCGCGTCACGTGACAATCTTGAAGCCTAGTTATAAAAATATATAACGGAGAACTCACGAGAGAAAATGCACCATAGTCACGCGACAGGCAAGCGGTAGTTATTTGCGCCTGACGGCGGCCGCCCATCCGCCCTGCTTGATGTGCTGCTTGCGTGCGTGCGTCTGTTCAATGCTGTGAAACGTTTACAGAAGGAACGGCGTTCCCTCCGCTGTTCCTTCGTAAATCTAACGAGTATACCGTTACAGTTCCACCAATCCTTAACGGAACGGTGGCCTTTTTCCGTTCCTCTCAAAAGGAACTAGTTCCAGGAACGCCGTAGTGGAGGAAAGCTCTCCATCCACTATGGCGTGCCTCATAATCAGAACTGGTTTTGGCACGTAAAATCCTAGAAGGAAGAAGGTCCAATGATCCTGTTTCCCAGTATGCCCCACCACCCATTCAGACTCCAGCGAACTTGATGCTTGTGCTGACGCAGCCAGTGTGGATTTTCTTGTGACTTCTTTTTATCTTCTCTTGTTTTCTAATCTTTTCTGCTCTTACCCCATCCTCCTATGCAGAGTAGCCAACCGGACACTTAATCTGATTAACCTCTCTGCCTTTTAGCTCTTGTTTTCCTCCTTCTCCCTTGTTATCACTAATGCGCGTTGTGAATATTCATAGTGCCATTGCGGCGAAACCGAGCTTCATCTGTCCAAATTAGTCTGTGTAAGAACTCATTTTCTTCATAAATTTTGATCAGGCCCCAATTGCAGAAGTCAACCCGCCTTTAAACGTCCACCTCACTTAGGTCCTGGTGAAGGTAAACATGACAGGGATGGAACTTATGCTTTCTTAGCACATTTGCGACTGTTTAAACGCTGCGATCGCACTGATCGGCAATATGTTGGATGCTGAGTGCTGGCATCGACGTTACGCATGCGACAACTTCGATTTCAAAGTCTTCATCGATGATTGTTTTCCTGGTCTGTCTCGGACGATGGACTGACCCTGTTGTGCGATAGCACCGAAACACGTTTATGAAGGTAGGCCTAGTTGGAAGGGGATGGTGTGGGTGGCGAGCCGCGTACAGCCGCATTGTGATTGAAGCGTTGCCATTCAACTCAGTCATTGCAAGTACCACGTCTATTTTTTCTTCGGTAGAATACCTCGTCCCACCAGAAGCACGAAGGGACTCTACCTGGATATTCTAGGTTATTCTTTCGGACAAGGTCGCCGCTATTCCAGAAACACTGTCACACTAACGCGTTCAGAAGATGATGTCCCGGTGCGTCATCAAGTAATACAAAAATGTGCCGAAACATTATCTCCCGTTATCACGTTTAACAGGATCATGCGTACTGCGTACGGCACACCGCACTGTCATATCTTGATTTCGCCAAGTGAGAGAAGAAGGGGAACCGTTATTATCTGTGCCTATGCCTCCGCCCTGTTGTCAGACTAAACGCCGCACGAAACAGCTGCGTCACATCAGGGAGGAGCTTTGCGCCGATCCTCCCCCTCTTGCATGCGTAATCATGCGAACGACAAATGAAATTTGGAGTCGCATATTTCGGAGCACAGACATCCTAGAAGAATTCTTCCAAGTGAAACTGCGTAGAAACACGACTGCCTCTAACTTTTGAATACAAAATACACACTTACTGCAGGCAATAAAAGTTATTCAATTTTAGACAATTGGGATGCCGACAGCGATAGTTATCATTAGCTTTGAATTGTGGCGCTGGCTAACACTCCCAGGGCTAAAGGTTGTACGCACCAAGAAAGTGGATGAGAAAACGGCGCTGCGCCACTTGGATTGGTAAGATCATCGGACGCCTAATGCGAACACGTTGGTTCGGATCCCACATGCGGAAAATAATTTTTTCGTCCACTTCCATTTTCCTTTACTTTATTATATCTCCATTTCAAATAAAACATGCAAATTACCATGTTTTTGTTGGTTTGAGTGTTTGTTGGCGTTCTAGCATTATATGTTACCTTGTGGTATAATGAGGTAGGCCAAAAAGAGACATAGATGGCACAGTTCTTTTCGTGTGTTACTACCCCCAAAGGCGAATATGAGCGAGCAACTACCAGCGGAAACTCAAGCGATGAGTCAGTCCATCAAATATGAAATACTTAGTTTAATCTAGCCGAAAGAAAAAGCGGATACAGTGAGTATTTTACACATCCGAAGAAAAGAGGCATTTTGAAAGAATGCTATGGTTGAAAGTCGGTGAACAGGCGACAAGCGCTACTCTGGCGCCATCTTGTAGCCATCGTCGACGCAGAGCCCGTCTTTCGCGGCACTACGCTTTTCTCTTCACGCTTTCGCCATACCCTCCTCCATCACTTTCCTCCTCGCGCTCCCTTCGCTATCGGTGTCTTTCATGCGCGCTCCGCATTCGCTCTTTCATCCTTCGCTGTGCTCGTTCGTTCGGTTACGAGGGAGGCCGAGGGATGACGCAGACGCTCGTCGTAGGAACAGCGCCTAAGAGCAGCGCTCAGCGTTGTTATTTAAATAAATGATCGAAACGCTGAAACAAACATTGAGCTGCACTGGTGTGAGTTGTTCGGAGGAGCAATTGGCTGTGATAAACGATATGAAAATGCGAAAAAAGCTTTATCAGTCAGCGATTTGGGAGCCAGGGCAATGAATGAAATTCCTTTATCTCTGTGACGCTGTAGTTGCGCGAGTATATTATCGCGATAAATGTTGCTGCTTTATTTTTAATGCTTCGAGTGGAGTGACAAGATACACCTAATACCGATTAAAAATAAGGAGTATTTCGTCTTAGAACGGACAAACCTAACGTATGCTAATATATTAGTGCAAGAGATGGCCAAATACAAGTTGTAGTTTATGAAGTTCAGTGCCTTCGGTTACTTACTAGTTATGGCATTGATTTGCTCTCTTCAGAATAAATCAGATGATAAGGTAAGCCCGAGATGCTTGAATGAGGAGACAGCTTTGTGCCGGGTTATGTGTTCTTGTAAAGGTCATGGCGTGTATTTCGGAAATATTAATTCCCCTTAGCCACTGGCGACACCAAAATGCGCGATGAACATTGTCTAACTTTAGATTTAGGCAATAGGATTTAATATGCAGTGTTACTAATCTTGGGTAGACAACAGTCGGTTGCGCATAACCGATTGTAAAATATAAAATGTTTGGCATTTCATTAATATAGACTAAAAGTAAGCTCTGAACCCTTCGGTACATGTTATTTTGCATGGGAAAGTGGAGATGAGTACGCACTTCAGCTCACTGATTGACTTGGATTGCTTAAAAAATTAGTGATGTTTTGCAATCCTTCAGTCTGTGTTAGAATTGATTAGCTTCATTATTAAGCGTATGGGCGAAACCTTATCAATCAATGTTTTTTCCTCCTCCTTATCAAATGCTTTTGCAAAATAAATTATATAGCATCTATTTTTACCAAATCATGAACTGCCTGGAGGAAATCAATTATCAATTCGAATCGTTGAAATATTACAGGAATGACCCCGAAAAAAGCCATGCTGGTTGCTAAAGAAGAAATTGTGTTGTGTTGGAAATTTCACGACGGTGGTTACTATTGTGTGCCTTAATAATTAACGTCATGTCGGCCTGTAGTGTAGAACTAAGGAAGAACTCATACATTTCTTCAGGCATCTAGTACGCATCCCCTTGAACCGACTGTTGGAAAAGAGATCTCAAGGTACATGACATGTCTGGTATAATTAGTTTTAATAATTTCTGCACATGTCCCATGATCCCGGTCCTGAAATAATTGGAAGACGACCTGTAAGACCCTCTAGTCTATCTCTCTCTCAAGTAATTATGAATTTATTCACCGAAGTGCATATGCGGACAAAGTTCATATCTGGCAGTTTTGGGCGCACAATATTCAGAGAGAAAAGCGAGTGGGCCCTTTGGCATTGTGCTTTGGCATTGCAGGATAGATCATTGTGCTCAGTATGCCGTCAAAATAAACATCAAGGTCGTTTCTGTCCGACACGCCTGGTGGCACCGCACCGCAACAGCTGCATTAGAATGTAAGACGGCCTGGTTTCGCACGTAGAAATAAGCTTGCTCGCTTATGACGCATTTTGGCCAATTTTGCTTTAATGTGCGACGGCTTTAAATATGCATGTTGTCTCGAAGACAGGCAGAACCACAGCCATTGCTAATGATCCTGAATAATTTCACAGTGGCGGCATACAACAAAGCTGAAGAGTGTGGCATTTCTTATGAAACAATAATCACAAAGAGGAACAAAAGAAATGAGAATGATGAATGTAATACTAATGACAACAATAGTGATCGTCAAATTAGTGCCACTAAGATTGCACAAAATGATGCATTTTTCAGGAAAATATGTTCGACTTGTAAAACCACGAACTGACATAAAAATAAAGTTTTTTTTTACCTCTGTGATGTTAATCGGTTCCCACTCGTAATCGTCATCGTCTGTTGCTGCAGCAGAAGTAGCTATAGCGAGGAGCAGCGTACATACAAGCATCATGCTTATAAAGTTTGTTTGAATCCGCCGGTGGTCCCGCTACGGCTTGCAGTTCGGGTTGATTGAACTTTATATATGCTACTTAAAGCAGTCAGCTGACAAAGAACTCAATAGGTTATCTCTTTAATATCGTACGCTTTGCGAATACATTGACGTGCTTTCCATCCTGACGTCAAGATAGTATATTGTGCGAAAAGTTTCGACGGAAGGTTCAAATGTCTGTGCCCAGAAAGAGGTATGCGACCTACCTAGTTGGTGTTGATCCATGTTGTTTGACAGCGCGAACTTAGACAAAAGATGGCGAAAGAGGCGAAAAACGCTTGTTTGACAGCGCTTGTCTCCGTTTGTGGCCTCTTTCACCGTTCTTTTTGTAAGTTCATGCTGTCAAATATCGTGGACTAAGCAGAGGTCATTCATATTTAAGTCAAGACTAAGCAGTCACGCGGAATTGGACATTTTTGGTGCCTTGCCGTGCTCTTTATACGCCAATGAATTTACATTAATGAGTGAAATCAAATTAAGCGTGGAAACCAGCTCGCTAAACAACTCGCCCTACGTGGACCCACGAAGCTTTTTAAAAGCAGAATAGATCGCCGCAAGGCGAAAAAGGTTAACGATATGTCCCTCCTCCAAGACAACGCCGCAGGCTTCAACTATATCGTTTTGGCAAGATCGACTGAGCGAGAAGAGAGATAAAGGAATTTATATACATGAAGGCAGAAGGTTCTTGCCCTGACCTACTACTCTGCACTGGGGAACGGAGATGGGAAAAAAAGCAATAATAAGTGAAAAGTGATAAAGATAAAAAAAAAAACGGCTGATCCCACGCCCTGTCGTAATCGACGTTATGCGAATCAGTTTTCGGGGAGCCTACCAAGTTAACGAAACGACCATGGGAGCACCGAGGCGTATGCGGCTGTTTCATGACCTACATGACACGCATGTCATGACCTATCATTTATGTGCGAACCTATTTCAGTGGCTTTAGAGTGTTATTCATTTTTCGCTGAGTCATTGTCATTTTTGCCGAGTCATGCTTATGACTCGGCAAAAATGGCAATGACACAGTAGTGACTAAATAAAGTTCATTGCCTGCCTGCCTGCCTGCCTGCATGCTTATGACTATGACTTCTACCATCATCGTTTAGTGCTTCCTTCACTTAGTGCACACGTCAGAACCCATTCCGGGGTTTTTTAGTGTTAAGCATTTTTTGCTGAGTTATTGTCATTTTTGCCGAGTCATGCTTATGACTATGACTTCTACCATCATCCTATAGTGTTATGTTGTGTGAATCCCAGACATATTCCTGGTAACACTTACTCCTGTGAAGCTGCCAATAGATACGCGAAGGTCAATCAGTGAAGCTCGATTCCCTAGAATATGCAAAATGTTTTAATGAGCAATATCCCATGTACAAAACAGAAGCCCAGCATATTTCTTGCTACAGCCCTGTACTCAAACATAAAGGCATAGTAGTGCCACGGCTTCTTTAACCTCGATTGTGGTCAGGATACTGATGTCATATAATTTCCTCAGCGGCAATATCTTTGCAAGGATGTTGTCTGTCCCTATTTGCATGTAAAGGCAGAAATATGATTGGTGTTCAGGTTTACCAAAATTTGTACTTGTAGGGATGACATGCATTAAAATGTTCTGACTGTACCAGGCCCAAAAGGCGAATACGTTAAAGTTGAAATCGAGACCACGAAACCTTCTCAGGGTAAAGATCAGTCTGCGTTATTTTTGCTGCAGCTCGAGAGATAGTATTCCTCGATCCAAGGGCGTCACCACAACTGCTTTGTATTTGCCTTCATTGTATCTAACTAAAGTGTAATTGAGTGGTAAACTTTACAAACTGCTGAGAGCCAGATACTTCTCTTATCTCCAGTTTTAAAAAGGAGGTGGCAAGGAAATTGCTCGTGCTCTAGGCACACAAGTTTTCCGGAGGGTACCGCCATACATTACATATCCAAGATTTTCGTCTTAGCAATGCTTTATTACAAACGATACTTTGTAAAGAAAACTAAAGGCGACTAACTTGAGAGGATAATCACTTACAATGGCTCCGCCATCAAAATACCACAAGAGCGCAGGCAACACTGGGGACAAAGCTTGCTGCAGCTTTTCTTTACTAAATTCTCAGCAGACAGACCGCTGGTGTTCCCCTTAGCCCATAACGGCGAGGGGCACATACACCGCATATACAACGTGTCAACGCGGAACCATCATCCATCACAAACACAATGAAACATATTCACATAGGCCTAAGGTATACTTCTGTGAACAGTACCATTTAACTTTACCGCTCAGTCCGACTTCCGCAATGGACCAATGAAGGAATATAGGAGGAGGAAAAAGCTTTATTCAAAATTTCAGGAACTAATCTGAAGGCTGGCTGAATGGGAGTGTTGGTAAATATTCATCTTTGGTTATCAGCGCGACGATCTACATGGGAGCGAGAGAAGGGATAGGAAAGAGCGCTGACTTACAAC
>NW_023606351.1:0-60001 GCF_013339745.2 Dermacentor silvarum
CTCATTTTACTTTGCCTGCACTGATTCATCTGATCGAACACATTGGGCCCGCTTCCTGGAAATGTTTGGAGAAAATTGTCAGCTGCCAGCTGACATTGACGGTGATATTCAGTATTTTCGTGTGTGGAATATTGCGAGCGCGTGCTACCATTTCTGGAACGGCTTGAACACGAAGGCTCCAGTGCGCGCATTTTGGCCCAAGTATATAAGAACAGGAAACCCATAAGGTTCCAGAATTGAAAATCGAAAGCACACCCTTGGAAATGTCAGTGCACCTTTCGCGTAGAGTATATGAGTACTTTACACCCATAAAGTTCCGGAATTGAAATCCATGCGCTCCGTAGATACCGCGGCCGCTGCCGGATGCCGCGACGCACCCGCTCGCTATAAAAAAGCCCTTGAAACATTGTGCTCGGATAGGGCTCCTTACGTTATGTGCCTCCAGGTGCGTGGGCGTTGCCACAAAATCCAGACGGAGTTCACAATGTTCGTTCCGAAATGTCTTTTCGAGCATGAAAAAGCCGGCAGACCCCACGCCCTGTGCGAATCGATGCTATGCGAAGCATTGTGCGCGGAGCCTACCAAGTTAACGAAACGACCATGACAGCACCAAGACGTAGGAGGCTGTTTCATGACCTACATCACACGCATGTCATGACATTCATGTCATGAGCCCTTAGGAGTCCATTTAGCTACGTCTAACAGACCTTAAGGCAAAATCCTTAGTCATGCTCATGACTATGACTTCAACCATCACTCTGTAGCCTTTTCTTTCACTTAGTACCACATCCGAACCCATTCCTTTGTTTTTTGAGTGTTAACCTTTTTTCGCTGAGTCATTGTCGTTTTTTCTGAGTCATGCTCTTGACTATGGCTTCTACCACCATGTTTTAGTGTTTTCTTCACTTAGTAACCACGTCAGAACCCATTTCAGTAGTTTTGGGTGTTATTCTTTTTTCGCTGAGTCATTGTCATTTTTGCTCAGACATTCTCATGACTATGGCTTCTAGTTCCATTCTTTAACACACTTTTCTCACGTGCGTTTATAAAGACCGACCGACAATTTCATTAAATTCTTTATGTAATTACGCCGGATAGCGCAAAAGATAATTAGTATTTTATATTAAAAAGCGGGATATGTATGGTTGTAATTATCAGTTAACGAGGTTGAAGAAAATAATTAAGCTTCATGGATGTTACATAAATAGAATGGTAGTGAAAATTTCTAAATGATAACACAAAGCCCAACGATTTACTTTATTTTACTTCAACATAATCGTAGCACACTGCGGCTGTGGGGTTGACAATGGATTACCTAGTACGATAATACTAGTTCTCTTGTGCTGCCTAGAAACGCCTTGACGTAGTCGCCACTTCTTCGGACCATACGCTCTCTGTGTTGTTTTTCAAGATTTCGTGAAACATAGCATTTCCTTCTAATCCTGGAAATGTATATATTTGACGGGAGTAAATTTTTTGCCGGAACCGAGCAATGTGCGCAAAGGTTTGTAAATTCGCTTTTGAAGTTTTGGTTAAAAAACACAGCAAGAAGCGTAAATTTATTGCTTCGCAGGAATTTGGTTCCAAAGTTTGATTTCTTGCAAACATTTTCTTTCCTTTTATTTTTGTGACTGATGAACCTGGAAGGCCATGCACGCTTGTCATTTCCCTAGAAAACCTAATTACGACAGCCGCAGTGTATAAAGAGGTTCGGGATAGTAATTTTGTTAATATCACATTAATTAATTTACTCTACATCACGTAGACCTCTCCCATTCATTCTAGAGGCCTCGACTAAGACAGACAATGACATCATGTATACATGGCTGATGTAACAAAATGTAGTTCACAAAAGAAAAATAAGTGACTTTGAACACTGCGACAATGAAAATATCCAGAAAAGAGGAAACAATGTGGCAAGCATGACATTACGCGAACATTCAGGCAGAACCCGTTTTACGATGAATGACGACGTCAATGCGATTAGCATTGAAGCAATGTAGCAGCATACCGCGTTGCCATCGCAGAAATGAGTCATATATGATTCGTGTACGCATCCTGGCTTCTACTTCCCTTGAGCCCAGCAAGGACCTTCAATAAAGTTTACTATCTCTCTCTCTCTCTCTCTCTCTTCGCTCTGTACACGCTACGTCATCTAGCGGCCCTGCCGCGAAGTCCATGCGTACGCGTCTGTGAGTATACTATGTTCAGGCAAGATTCGCTGAATATATTTCACGCAGGTTTGATTCCAACCAACAGCACAGAGGTGATAAAGGATTCATTTTCCCAATAAACAGCAGCAAAAACTGACAGTCACTTTTGCATACGCCAAAGAAGGTGAAGCCGAAAGCCTGCGCACTCAAGACATATTCGTTAAATTACTTGATGTTCTCGTTCGAATGCTTTGTTACTTCTGATTTGTCGTTTTTTTCGACCTAAGGTCGCGCGTTCGAGTGGCTTAATTGACGCTACCTTAATTAACGGTGTCTTAATTAACCTCGCCCTAATAACCAGCTAAGGTCATGGGTTCGACTCCCACCAAAGCTCATGGGTTCGGGTGATATAATTACATGTATATAATTAACTGTGCCTTTAATTAACTTCGCCTTAACACCAAAGATGGTCAGTTCGACTCCCACATAATCTCGAGGTTTCAACTCCTACCGAAAGTCGTGGATTCCAGTGCCTGAATTAACTATATCTTAACACGATGACGACGGTGACCCGCACACCATCAAAATTCTTTCGGGAGCATTTGCATATTGGTAAGACACGATGACGACTCGGTCTAGTAATTCACTTACTATACCGAGTCGTCATCGTGTTCCATTTCGATTAAATAACATGGCTTTCCCTCAAGGACGTTGAAGGTCGACAGAACGATGAGACATATAATGCTTTCGCCTTAATATTTCCTGTGGCACATTCCCACTAAACAAAGTTCGCATCAATGAGGCTTGTTACTGCGAAGCTGTTATAGGCTAGGTTCCAGGAGATCGCGTCCGGCAACAACCGAAAGTAGATCAACAATTTGAGACGCGTCGCGCCACTTTGTAGCGTCGTATGAAAACGTCGGCATGGCGGCGTTTTTAAACATCGGGATCGTAAAAATGCTGCTTGCTTGCTTGCTTGCTTGCTTGCTTGCTTGCTTGCTTGCTTGCTTGCTTGCTTACTTGCTTGCTTGCTTGCTTGCTTGCTTGTTTGACCCGCGCACCATCAGAATTGTTGTGCGAGCGTTGCTCGCTTACTCATAGAAAACGATGACGATGGTGACCTGCACACTATCAGAATTCTTGCTTGAGCCTTTGCATGCATATAGGTAAGACACGATGTCGGGTCGGCGTAGTAACTGAATAGTGAAGTAAGTAGTAAGTGTACGGTGTACGATTTCGCTTCGACGACACGGTTTTCGCACAAGGACGTTGAAGGTCGGCTGCACGATGAGACATACGAAGCTTTCGCCTTAATAAGATCACGTGCGGCGCATACGAGCATCGGATATGCAGGTATGAGCAAGGGGCAAGAAAGAAAGAAGGAATGAATGAAAGAAACAAATCACTTGAGGCTCATACATTTGTGTTGTGTCTCTTCAACCACTTAACATAACCACCAAATTAAAATATTAAAATATAACTAAACAAAACCAAGAGCTTCTCTGGTATTCCATCTTCACAGAGTGGAAGGGCTCTGAATTTTTTATGAGGCTCTCATTCCTAGTGGCATACACCCAGTGATCCAAGTTGCCGTGAAAGACGCGCATTGAATAGCAGCACATACAGTTTGGCGCATACCCAGAGACCCTAGCAGTCATCAAAGAAGTTAATTGATGATTGGCACATGCCTGATGGCCCATACCCACAAAAAAAAAGTTCACGTGAAAAAGGCTCATCGATGAGCGGCACTTTCCAAGTGGCACATAGCCAATGAACAAATTTAGGCCGATGGTTTCTTTTCAACCGGGATCCTTCAGGCCAGCATCCTCATGTCCTTGTCATTACGTCATGGACTACCAAGTGACCCAAATTTGCGTGAAACCGCCTAGAGACACCGATAGGTAGGTAGAGGCACTGGAAAGTCCGTGAAGTATTCGAAGAATATCGTTCGCATTAAAAGTAAACTTGGCCTGGCGGGCAACATAATGTATACAGAGCACTGTCATGGCTAACTGACTTCCACATCAATAAAACAGGTTGGGGCACATATGGCAGGCCCTCCTAAGTTATGTGGAGCAGCACCTTTACGTTATGCTTGAAGAAAGTTGAGTCTTAGCGGACTACCAGTAATAACTTTAGGAGAGAAAATTGTAGACGAACAAATAATTTTCGGATATTCAACTTTGACCGCGCAGGTAGCGATGCAATCAAATACTAAAGGCGTAATACTAAAGTAGAAGAAGATAGCCTTAGGTATTAAAGTTCAAGCTGGTGTCAATTATATTCTACATGACATTAACAGGAAGACGTTGAGTGGCCCAGGTCATGAAAAACAATGATCTTCTAACAGGTCCTTTACTAGATCAACAAAAATGGTACCACGAGGTAGAAACTGCAGCCAGACAGCTGAGAGTTCATTGGCGTGATGAAATTAAAAAATCGGCAGTTTGAATGTGTTGTCGTCAAGGGATTGGTACCATCGAATATAGGTTTATCTTAGCTAATATCTTAAGATAATGTTTGGGTATATTGTATCTGTGTCATGATATATTCCAAAACGTGTAACAGTATCTGTATTTTCGAAAAATCAGTTGAAGTATCGTGTATATTAAGAAACAAGGTACGCCTATCGCACCACCCAGTACGATGCCCAGAGTCACTGAAGGGTAGTAAATGACGGCTATTGAAGCTTATTCTAAGACGCAACTATTTTATTTTAGCACGTACTTCTAATAACAAAACGCCATTTGAAACATAAATAATGAACACACTGCCAGCTAGAGACCACTGCGAACTTTTAAAGAATGACGAGTAGCGACCGCAAGCACGCTTCGATTTTCTTGTATATATATATATATATATATATATATATATATATATATATATATATATAGATTAATCACATCATAAGAAGCCAACAAACATTGACACCAAGGACAACATAGGGGAAATTACTTCTACTTAATAATTGAATTAAAGAAATCATAAATTAATGGAAAATGAAAACGGATGAAAAACAACTGTCCGCAGGTGGGGAACGAACCCACGTCTTCGCATTACGCATGCGATGCTCTCACCATTGAGCTACCGCGGAACCGTTTTCCCATACACTTTCTGGGGTATTTATCTTTTACAACTGGAACTAACCCTGGGAGTATTAGCCAGCGCCACCACTCACAAACCTTGGGGCGGATGTGGAACATCCTTTCTGCCACAGGCGTCACGAGCACGTGATCTTTTTTGGGTGATGGCAACTGGTCAATAAACCCACATATGCTACTTGAAGGCATCAATGTTGCTGGAGTCGAGCCCTCGTTATGTAATGAACGAGAAGAAAGGGAACCGAGGGGCCCGATATATATATATATATATATATATATATATATATATATATATATATATATAAAGTAAGTGCTCTGTGGCGCGAGCATATCACAAACTTGAAGTAGGTTGACCAAGAACTAAAAGCGATCTCCATGGAAGTATATCATCAATAATATTCAGGTCGAGGACAACGTAAAACCGTTATAAACAATAAGTGAAAAGTTTCACGAACCTGATATTGCTTTAGGGAACATGTTCTAACAGCAGAACTGAAGTCAGCCAGTACTCGAAATGTACCCTTTTGCTAGAAACTGTGTGCGTGGAACTAGTTACAAAAAAATACGGATGGAAAATGTGTTCACACTTGCACAATAACAGCTCTGGATACTTCATTTCCCACTACGTGGAAACGTGTTGTCTTGAAGAGCGAAACTTTTTTTAAGTACTTTAAGTGCACTTACCGAGCGCATATCTAATCATTGCTGATTACCTTCACAGATCCTCTGTAATGGAATTCGATGCCACGAATTGAAGCGCTAAACGAGATAACTATATTTTCTTTCACTGAGTTCTCTCGTCGCCTTCACACCGACGCCGCTGTCGTACACCTCCGCAACACGCCGCAATGTTGTTTTAAGTCACGTAAGGTAAATAGACATTTGTTACCTAATTATGGCACAATACTTGCATAGAATTTAGTCAGTGATTCGCTACCTCGAATGATTAGATACACTAATTAAGAACAACGTCACTGCTGTCGCGATGAGTCAGCAGCCTGCCAGAGTCACAAATTGAGTGTAAGTACGCACCCTAGTGTCGAGGGAACACGGAGCCTGCTTTCTGTATAGGGTCTGTGTGTTGAGTGTAGGTTCTGGCTTTCATCAAACCAAGTTCTTGAACACGGCAACTGCGCACTCATTTGCTTCTGAAGGGATGTTTTGACAGGCTACCAGTCCTTTCTCCACATTTTCGGTACCATAGTGCGGTTTTCCACACTAATCATTACTGTTGTTGTTATGCATTCGCTAAAACACAATTTCAGGCAATATATTTACTTGTGTGTGCTTCACGTGAAGTTATAATTGCGGAATCATGAAATTATGTCGTGAAATTTCATGAAATTAAAATAAATTAAAAATAAAGTAAAATAAAGTAAAATTGGTCGCGTAAGGATATATTTGCCCTATCCTGCTCCCTTCATTATAGAAAGGTACAGGTACTAGTTAAGTCGATGGCAGCCTCGCACGCTATTCCTTGTGTTAGATGAAAGATAGGAAAGCCACACGTGTGTTGGATGAAAGATAGAATATGCACACAGACGACACGCATAGGCACGCATACACACTTAGGTTTAGGAGAAAGATTCGCCAGTTCCAAGGGTTTCGAAAAATATGAGGAGCGCTTTCGCTGCGCGCAGAGCGCGGATGTGGTCCTTCATCAAGTGCCGAGATCGTCTTCAAACTTCAAGCTCGAGTCTCATCACGAATGCAGGCCAGATTGGAGATTCTGAGACAACTGTAATCACATATACCACATTGTAAGTCATCATTATAGCTGCCTGCCGAACACGTCTGTGGGTCTATCGTTTTGACCTTAAACATAAGGTAGTTAGTATAAGCAACTTTCAGTTGATGGGGTCAAGACATGCTTGATCCTGCCTGATCGTCATAGGCACTGATAAACTCATGTTAAACTCATACCGTGACGCGACGTACAATTAAGGCAGTGCGTGTTCCGAATGCATTCCCGGAGCCACACGTGATGGTCCTGCGGAGTCAAATGAAATGTCATCTTGAAATAAAATTGTCGCTGTGACGGTGGTGTCCACTGTCACCTGGCGTTCGCCGTGGTCAATTTTCTGTTTAACACACATCCATTATTTCATAGCATTGGGTCAGCTATAAGATATGACAGAAGTAATAATGTAATGATGAAAATTTCATTTGCGAACCTTGCCGTATTACGTTTCCGCCGTATTGGGATTGTATCCGGAAATCACAGATGGTCGCTGCAATTCTACGATCAGTAGTCGCAAAAAATATTCTTGCTAAAAGCTGAATTATTTTTTTTGAGGTTCGGCAAAGTAAATACTGCAACGCTAATACGCTGAGGACAAGATTTCTTTATCTTATCTTGTTGCTATTTATAAGAAAAACGTTAGGAGGAAAGATAGTGTTATACGGACATTTCTCGATTCACACAAAGTATATACACTTGCGTAAAACAACGCTCGTAGTAACGAAGCAGTACCTACATTTTACCAAATCTTAAAAAAAAGGTCGGAGCGAATGGCCCCAAAAGTAGTGACAACGTCAAAAGTTTGCCAGTCAGCTCAAGTGAACTTACATAAGTATACTGCGCAATACAATGTCCTCCCTCCAGGTGGAGTGAGTTCAAGTTACGTTGAAACAACATCAAAGTAGATATTACTTCCACACGGCAGGCGGCGCTCCAGCGCCATGCACCACGAAGAACCCAGTGGTAAGCGACGTCTCAACACATGCAACAGAATATTTCTATTCACTGAGAAAAATCGAACAACGTGTGTTTGCTGTGCTCACATGTGTTAAATATCTGTTAACCTTGTAATAAAGTGGTCCACAAATGTGAAGCTCAATTGAGCACGGGGGTAGCGCAGATCGACCATGATTACTCATCACCCGATGAACTTGGCATCTGCAGAGCACAATAAGCCGGACCTGAACGCAACTCTGCTCCAGTGGAGAGCATATAAAGTAATTCTAGTGTAAGCTAGTGTCGACTTGGTTTAATTCCAATTCTAGGTGGCTCAGGAACAAACGTAAAGCGCCAGTTCAGGCAAGCTAAGTTGGCGAAAACTACGCACGCGTGGGATAAATATTCACGTACGACTAAGCTATTCGACTGCTTCAGCACGCAGCTTTCGCTGCGTGCTGAACCACCCTGACCGCGCAGTCCTTCCGAGCGACGCAAGGCGTTAGTGAACAAATATGGAATTTCCCAAAGTAATATTCGTCAGAAAATCGTAAAGTACGACTTACCCACAACCAGCAGACATGATAGCGTCGGATTGTAATTTGAAAGTACGAGCAAGCATAATTCTGTTATGAGGAAACTCAAACACGAACTCCTTTTCCAGCATTTCTACCATACAACAGCGGCGCGCCTGGGTAGGTTACTTGCTAAAACACCATCCAGATGGCGCTCACGTCCTCGGCAGGTCAAACTGGGACTTAGCTTGCCTAATGCGTTTTGGACACGCGCGTTCCGGGGCAACAGCAAACAATTATTAAAGTAATAAAGAAAACTCGTACGACCTTGACATTTTGATATAAGACGGCTTATGTTGTCCCTGGAAAGATTTCTTCCCAGCAATAAATTTGTGTTCAAGAGGGAAGCCGACTTTAAAGGGATTGGTGTAAGCTTGTTCTTTGTAAGCTGGCTTTCCCCCATTCTGTGTTGTAGTGAAGCCTACTCATAAAGAAAAATGCGATGCGAATTTGGCCAGGTAGCGCTATCGCGTTCTACTCTGAACGGCGAAGCGTAAGAGTCCTCCAATTTTTCTTCACCTTCCAAGGCAGGTACTACAGGCAGGCGTAATGACCTCCCATGGGGGCCCCCATTTCCTTTACCATGGCCAACTTAAAGAGGGCTCTGCGCACCAAAACCAAAAGTTTTCCTCAGGTACATGGATGACTGCTTCTGCGTTTTGAAGACGGCCCGAGTAGAAGACCCGCTGGACCATTTAAATTCCATAGACGCTGATTTGCATTTCGCGGCTGAACGTGAACAAAACGTATCACTGCCATTCCTAGATGTACAAATTACACGAACAGGTGGCATTCGAACCACACGCGCCGCTACCTTCACTTCGAATCCTAACATCCGGCAAACCACAAGGTGCCTGATATAAATTATTTGTTAAAAAGCACCGAAAACTCATTGCTCATCTGAATCAGACCGAAAGAAAGGGGGGGAATACGGTCCCGGGACCGGTGCCGAAAAATAGACGCCTTGCAAATGGACGGATGTGATATCATGGGTCATAGCGGACATTCAGTCATGGGCGAACGTAGACGTTTTTAGCCCCTTTTGTTAGCGTAGACCTGGTCGCAGCATACGCGGCCAATTTATATATGCAGCCCTGGTCTTGCTACGGCTGACGTACCGAACAAACGACCGAGGTGCCTCTCCAGCTGCTTTTATTAGGCCATTCGCGACCTAGGTAATCGCGACTCGTCACGTCTGCCGACAAGCAAAATCACGCTTCGCACGGACGTTTAGCGCCACTTGCCGGGCTTTGCGCGAAATGGCGCTCCGAGGCCGAAACAGGCGGACGATTCAAAACCAGGTGGCCTAGGCAAGGAACGTTATAGCTTGTTATCAAGAGTAGCTCCCCGCGAATTGTCGTTTTGCGTAACTAATCCTTCTAATTTTCTATCTCCGGAAAAAATTAGAACACCCCCCTTACTTGTCACGCTTAATTGCATAGTACTCACGTCTAGAATAAAACCACTTTTTGAGGTGGTTTCCAGCCCACCACTTTGAGTTTGGCGACACACGCAAGCCAAACAAGTTTCCAAGAAATGTAATAGCATTAATATTGTCAAATGGTTGAAAACTCACGTTGACCAGTCTATAAATGCAAATGAACAGGACCAGCTCCGGTGTGGGCTGAAGCCCACTATTCCCTATCATAAAAAATTTCATCAAGTTGGGTCGCATTGTCACGTCCGCTACTCCGCGAGTCTCACGCTTCGTAAGATAATCAGAAAAAAATCATTTAAAGTTCAGCACAATGATATGCACAAGAATAAGGGGGATTATTTGTGAATTGGCCCGCTTCATCCTCACGTTGATCACTGTGATCTTCATTATCTAAAATTACTACGATGACGCAGGCAGTGACGTAGATTACCATGGGCAAGCAATGGGTGAAGAAACTAAAATCAAGGTCAACACGAAGTCAGAGGTAACACGCGTACTCAGCAGCTCACCATCATGCTGGTAGACTTTTTTTTTGCGTCAGTTAGTCAGTTGTCGCGTCCGTCAATCTTGAGCAGCAGTGATCAAAGGGTTACCTCCGAAGGGGTAGTTGAATGTTGATACATCGTCACTCCTAAATAAAAATATGTCGGATCTTTAAAAACCACACCTCTTAAAACCCTTAAACATGGGCAATGTAGCAATATGTAAGTACGTTATCCTCGGTTATGCCACGACCTCGTGACTAGGGACACAGCGCTTATCGGAGGGTATTATGATGCGGGCGTATTCTGCAGCCCTCAGATTCTTCAGATCAGACTTAATAATACTGTAGTATGAAAGGTGTAAGGCTGACGACAGGCGAATCGGCCATTGGCTTCAGCAATGTGGAGACCCTTGATTTTTTGCATGAAGCATGGCACTTAAGTGCATTTTTGCATGGAGTTCAGACACTTCAGTTTAACAATGTTAACTCGTGGCTCAGCGAACGAAGTACTCTGCAGAAGATGTAAACTCAGTGCCACAGCTGCCGCATCAACAATTTCATGCAGCAGCCATGATCCTCGCAACGACATGAAGGTATTGTAACGCGGCGCCAAACTGGCTTAGTTGGTTGCTATTCCTTCTTAAATACGGTAACTGCACAGGAAACACGGGAATAAAAACGTGCAGAAATACGCAAATTCTTACTTGCAATTGAAGGTTTATTAAGGATTGAGGCATTGTGGCATATGTGTAGACATTCTCTGTGTAGTACGCTTTGTTAAAAAAGAAATAAAGAGCAGACATAAATAAAGCCGCCAAGGCCATACCCACACATGTGAAAGGAGCAATGTTACCATGCAGAATCAGTCTGCACTCGACTGTCTACAATGTTATAATTTTTTTTTCACGCGAAACAAAGGAAGGCTTGATCGCACATGCCCCGTGGTATTTCTTAATGAAAAATGTTTCCGGTAATTTACGCATTAAACTTGATGGTTTCAAAACTGTTGTGGTGCTGAAAACAAAGTGCCGGTGCAACCACCGTTAGTATTATTCGCGCCTCCGAGAAAGACGCGGTTGTAGCACGGAGAACCAGCCCATCACTTTATCGGTAGTTGGAGCCAGACTGTGTCACTTTACTTCCGGTTGCAAAATCAATGCTCAGATCATACGAACTCAGATTCTTTGTAATTAAATTCAGAGCAAAAAAAGAACACGCGCCAAACAAGACAATAATGTTTTATGGCGCTTTATTATCCTCTCCGTAGTCACCCGATCAAACTGTCGCCCACCACCATGCTGTTTGAAGTCGCTTAATCTAAAGACACTTGTTGCCAGGTTATTCCGTCGTAGATGCATACAATTTTGTCACCACTTCAGCATCTCTAACGACATGGATAACATTAGTCAGAACAACATGGATGCGGTCACGCTTAGCCAGCAACGTTGGGGCTGTACAAGGAAAGGGTACCCGCATTTCGCCGTAGGTTGTGTGTATACTACTACAGCTGCCTTTTAGTATTATCCACTGCCTACCACCCCCATACCCAGTTTCATTCACGTTTCTCCTACCATCTTTAAAGCTCAAGGTGCATGGACAAGGCAACCATGTCCTTATTCACATCTGTATGGGTACTTTGATATGCTAATAAAGTGTTCTTAATAATTTCTTGGCTCTTTTTCATAGCCTAGAGAAGGAGAGTCGTCAACGCAATATTTTTCTCCTTCACAACACCACGTTCTCAGCGTCAACCTGATCTGGCTTTGGGCAGTAGCTCTCAACACACTGATTTATCGTAACACTTTTTTCGTTAGATCTTTATTTTATTCTGTGATGTTCGCTATAGTTTCGTAGCTGCTGCTGTCCATGGCGCGAATTGATTGTGCTGTTTCTTTATATCCGACATTTATTGCGATATCAATTATATGGACACTCCAGGCGAATTTCTGCTGTCGGCGTCCCCGGCCGTCGCCCAGAGGTTCCGTATAAATCCCAAGGGCGATAACATCGTCGCCATGCCCCGTAAGCTGCATGTGCGAGTGAAAGCTTGCGATTGTGAGCATACGATGGCGGCATACGATTTCGCGCGCGCAAGGAGGAAAGCGTGGAGCAAGCGCGCCATCTCCCGCGTAGGCGGGAGATGGCGCGTAGACGCTACGCGTAGAGGCTACGCGTAGAGGCTACGCGTAGAGGCTACGCGTAGAGGGAAGGCATAGAGGCTACGCGTAGAGGGAAGGGAGGGGGCGCGTTATACTCGGGCGGCTGCTGCGTAAGGCGCCGCCGCGCATAGTCGCGCGGGCCACCCTCTCTCGAAAGCCATCTGCAACGGGGACAGAGTCCTCCGTTCGGTGTGCTTTCGCGGTTTAGTTCGCGTTGAGGCGGGAAGCAGCACGAAGGTCAATTCGCTCGCTGCTGCGGCCGCGCTTCCTCACTCCATCGTTTTGGCAGCGAGTTTCCGCGGTCATCGAGTGAGATGTGGCCATGTTTGCTTTTGCGCGCGTAACAGCACTGCTTGGTAATTTAGTTAGTCAGCCTATGTTTACAAGTTTGTATGGCCGATAAAAGTACTATCCTTGCTTCGTATAGCTGTCTACTAATTTGCTATCGCAAATCAATGGTTCGCCTTTCGGGCGAAACTGCGACATTTAGTAACACCGCTTGTTCTGCAGCTGTCCTCACGTTTAGAATGATAATTTCTGGTAATATGCCTTGTGGGAAGTTCCCGAATGAAAAAAACGCAAAATTACTGGTTATTATTGTGGCTCATTGCCTCAAAAGCCGATGTTTATGGAAGTTGTCAACGTTTTCAATGTTTAAAATGGTGCAGATCCCACGTTCTTTGCGAATCGAAGTTATGGGAAGAATTTTGCAAGCTATGGGCGTCAGCCCTACGGCTGCGAGCCTCGACCATTTATCTGACTCTCTCGATGAGCTTGTGAAAGCGCTCCTTGTGGAGCTCAGACATGCATGCTCAGGGTCATAAAGGGCGTGGGCTTGCCAAGCTGCTCGATAATTGCGAACACGTTCCTCTTCCTGTGCGCCCACTAGTACCCCAATAGTACGTCATTCTCGAGCTGAGGAACTCAAAGCATGATTTGACTCACTTTTCGACAAAGCTTCGCCCCTCTAAGAGCTTCTTTGTTAGTGTCAAAAGCCCTGGTTGTCGGTCCGAGTCGCTGTAATGACGCCGCCATGCTAGACATCGGCGCAGCGTTGTCGCAGCGTTCTCGCACTCAGACTCCAGGTGCAGCTCGAAAGAGCAACCCTCGGTGCTCGATTAAACGGCTTGGTAATAAAATACGAGAAGGGCCGTGAAGGTCCGGTGCGAGCGTGGGGAGGAATGAAGCGGCAGCCGCGTTGCTCTCCGGCGAACGAAAATCAACGTTCGTGCAAAACTTGCTTTTGAATCGCTGTCCGTAGGTATGCAATCACCACCCGGTGTTCTGCAGACGAGATGCCCGGATCTTCTTACGCGCGACACCTGGCTCTAGCGCAGGTATTACGCGAGAATCAGAGGCGAGAGTCGGATGACGAAGCTCGAATGACGACGATGCCGCGACCACGACAGCATCGAGAACACGAGTACCCAGCGGTGGCTCAAGTTGGTAGGCACCGCCAGCACCGAGCCTCCTACTTTGTGGACAAATGTATTGGCGTTCAAGTTACTTTTGTGCTTCGATGCACAAAACAACGTTTTCGTATGTAACTGTAACGCCAGTGCATTCTCCTCAAAGATTGGGAATTAATATCTCCAAACTGGTGTCACCCTGGGAATTCGTTCCAAGTGGATCCGTCTTGCGAACTCCACGGCCAGAATTTGTACATTGCAGGATGGACCATAAGGTATTAGTTAAAAACTCAATAATCTATATTTTTAATTAGTGGATAACGCATTTCAATTTTTGTGCAGGTAATGTCCGCCTTTACGAGTAGATCAGCTCATGAACTAGAATTGTGCTATCTGCCACCGGCAACCTTTAAGAATTTTTGAAAGTGTTCGCTGAAACACCCTGTGTACGGTTCCAACGCACGTCATGAAATTTGCCAACGACACAAGAAACAAGAAGGTTTCGATGTTCTGCAGAGCCACTAGCCATAGTCTTCCCATCTTCCTTCCTCTTAATCGCAGCAAAAGCCTTTCCAACTTTTTAGGAGTCGAAAGTAAGCGTTCACAATAAAAACACACCAACTTTTTAAACAATGAGAAATACCGCGGACGTACGATCGCCACTTTACTGGATTTTTTCCTCCATTTTAAGTTCACCAGTTTCACTGGAACGAGGTTTTCTCTTTAAGCTGCCTCTCAGGCGCCGTCGTTACTGTTGTTTTTTGGGCTGATTTCAAGTATGTGTCCATTCCAATTAGCCCAGCTTTCTACCGTACACAGTCAAACCTCGATATAACAAACCACGATTTAAGGATACTCGCAATGTCACGAACTTATTTTTATTTCCCTGTCTTTGTTTCATTGAAAACAGTGCATTTCCTTCGCGATTTCACGAAGCAATTTCGTAGCACGGTTTCGATTTCACGCGCGCCTATCCGCCTTTTTCTCCTAGCGCGCGCGTACGTACGCGGGCCACGCGGAGTATCATCGCGCCAAGCCCAAAGGTAGAATGAGACGGTTGGTGCCTTGATGCACATTGGTGTCCCGCGCGTCTAGCGTTGGCGGTCGCGTAATCTTGTTTGCGAGCCATGGTGCGAAGCATTCGCTCGCGTTGTGACTGCGATTTCGTGGTCATTGAGTTAGATATGTTAATGTTTGCCTGAGCACGCGTGACGCCGATAAAACTACGAACCTTACATCGTGCAGTTCCCTTTCTGCTACTACTATGAATGCTCCACCTTTCGGGCAAAACTATGACTTTTTTTTGTCCAATACGAATTCCCGTGTGTTTTCCCAATTTTGTTTGTACACTTTTACATTAAGTGTGGTCGACTATGACGTCCAAGATTTACGGCTCCGCAGCACACAAATCTCTAACGCTGTGAGCCACGTCGAAGCATTGTTCTCGGCCTAATCTGCATCGCACGCGCTAGCACTCATAACCACGCTATTGTGGTCCGACCTGCTTGCGATTTGTTTATAAGTACTCACTAACGAGATACTATCCACCAGGAATGCTCTGGGAATTTGTGAAGTTGTTTTTCCTGCTGAAACGTTAAAACCTCAAATAAACAAAATTCGTGCTTTAACCAAGTTTTTCGCTCCAAGTGCAACGTCGTTATATATCTGTTTCACTGTACTACAGTCTTTAGGATTAGTACAGATGGGGCCACATATAAACCGATTCGATATATAAGAGTTGTCTTGTGTGTGAACAAATCAGTAAGACAGCCGCAGTCATGGTGAGCAAAGTTTGGGGGAAGGGGGTGAGATTCGCCTAGAAATCTTCGCGTTAATACGATCAAGGCAAACGGTCCAAAACACGGCCTTTTGGTTCAAAGTTGGATTTACAAACCACTTGAACATGGTACGCAACTACTCACACATTTTGATGAACAAACGCCTCACGTAGTTTCCACAGCGTTGCGCCTTAAGTTTATAACGGAGTATAAACCCTTTTCGCGGAGTAGTTTGCTCTAGAGAAACGAGGAGGCGCTACCGGCAGCGCAGCAAGAGTGCAAAAGCGCTGAAATTCGAAACCATTACGCCTTCTACCCCATACGATCAACTGTCTTAAATGCAACTGGGTGATCGCTAACACACTGAGCTCCTTTCATGCTACAAAATGTGGAACGGCAGATGGAACACATGTACAGTAGTTTGCTGCAAAATTAGGGACTAGAATATTAAGGACTGTGTGTGGCCAAGTTCACAGACCGCCGCTACGCAAAGACAAAAAAAAATAAATTATGGGGTTTTACGTGCCAAAACCAGTTCTGATTATGAGGCATGCCGTAGTGGGGGACTCCGGAAATTTGGACCACCTGGGGTTCTTTAACGTGCACCTAAATCTAAGTACACGGGTGTTTTCGCATTTACGCAAAGACTGTGTTGCCGGCCCTCCGTTCGCGATGGACGGCTTTCCTCGAGAATAAAAAAAAATATGACTCACCCGTCAGCGCTGTATCCCTAACCTCCAAACAAAGGACGTCAATACCGGAACATCTCGAAGAGTGAGTACCGCTCGGTACAGAGTGACAAATGGTGTTGTGCCGCTTCTTAGCATACTAAGTTTCTCGCACCGTTATTTGCACACTTCCACACAAACCTACACTCACACTTTTGCCCAATCTATAGCCGACGTATCAATAATACGCGAATGAATGCACACTCGAATCAATGGGCCGAAGCATGGGTGACGCCGATTATAAACCGGCAGCACACGAATGTTCAAAGCTGAACGTTTCGTGACGGTTAGAAGAGTAAGTGGGTGACTAGCGTTAATACGTCTTTGCTACAAATTATTACAAAGCATACCTTGTAATAGGTTGTAGCAAAGACGTATACAGATTATCTGCGCTTCAAGCCTTGTGAGTAGCAAGAACAAATGTATCGCGACTGAGCACACCCGCGGTCGATTAGGCACAAATGCACAGGCAGAAGTGACCTCGCTGAGAAAATTTACTGAGTCAGAAACATGACACTCCACTGGTTCAAAGTGTTTGTCAAATAGGGAATGAAAAGCAAAACGCGCTGATCCTGGTTTATTTCATAAGCGGAAAGTTTGACCAGCTTGGAAGGCATATCTATAACCTCGCTTTTATTGGGAGCACTGTATACGCTACGCGCTCTGTTTGGACAAGGCTTAATCAGCTCCGAAAGCGCTTTTTCATGTTCTCTTAAGCTGTTGCCAAAGCTTCATGTCGTCCACCCAGCCACCGTCTACGATAGCCGCTGAAATAGAGCTTTGGTAGAGTATACTAGATTTGTTAAGCCACACCGGCGTCGCGCACTTCCATTGTAGACACGGATGCAGCTGATGTAAGGAATGGACGTGTCACCGCGAGATCAAACATGGCGGCACCTAGGGGATCACCGTAAAAAGGGTCTATAGATGGCAGTAGGTGCTGCCTGGAGAAATCACATGAGCGTCTCATGGCTGAACTTCAGGCTGTACTTCCGTAACGTACGGCATCCCAGCATGGCTCTGCCCGGAGGAAAGGCCGTATACAATCACGGGATGGGATAGCTTGGCTGAAATTTAGCGCCGTTTCAGGGTGATCCAGTGGTGCATGGTAAACCGCATGGCGGCGTCCGGAGAAGCCGAACTGTCTCCTACGCGCCCTTGTCCATGCTCTCTAAATGTTTTCTTGAATATTATGGAAGGAACACCCATCACCGTGCACTTGTTGGCTTAAAAATATTTTCTTGGCGTCTTGCACATGGTCCAGAAATGCATTCTTAACCCATTCGTAATATACACTTCGTTGTCTTATACTTACATACCTCATTGTAATCATACTTTCACTGTTTCTGCGGCACTTACCAGCCGCAGCTACAGCGATTACCTAAATACGTCCACAGATAAAAGAGCATGCGCATTTTAGGCACAGGAAACACAATAAGGTATCCCAGTGTTTAGTAGTAAACTGCGGTCGGAAGCGGGTGAATTAACCACGCACAACGGAAATGTGGCCAAGCACACTCTTCTACTGGAGGACCCACGTCATGTCCACCACGGCGTCGGCCCACGGTTTGGTGAGAACAAAGACGGCTCTACTCCCTGCAATACTTTCCTGGCGGTGCAATTTTTATACCTTACTCCGCTGTCATGCACCCCAAACTACAACACCCGAATGAGATGGTCATATGCTGCTACTCATAAAAACACAACTTCATCATCACTTGTCGATACGGTGGCGTTCGCTGTACCTAGAGTGTTTTCAGGGACACCTTGGTGTCCTGGTATAAAAGGCTTTATTGAAAGTTGTTTAGGAACCGTTATAACCACTACTGCTGTACAGAGAAGACCACGAGCTAATGTGGTCAGGACAACATGCTCCTTGTCATTCATAAGGGCACCTAGAGCATAATTTGTATCGAGGATAATTCACTGTACAGCGCGCGAAGGGCAGGAAGGCTAAGAGAACGGCACTCGGTGCTATTTCTAAGAAAAACACTTGAAAGGGCCCGTTGTGCGAGAAATATAATTCACGCGAGCAGATACTTGAGCTTCGTGGTATGACATGGTTCGCCGTACAGAGGGACGACGCGCGAGCACAGACAGAGCGTTGTAGTCCTTTGGGTCTTGTTTCAGTCCTTTCTATGCTGTACAGTGAATTAGGCCATATTAACAAGCGCAATTATTTGCCCTCGTGAATTCGGAATGCTCCAACAGCAAAATGTCATTTTCTTAATTAAGAGACTATGGCAGGTCATTAATGGTGGTTCTCATGAGATAAAGAAACACACTTAACTTTCTTTGAAATTTTGTTTTCGTTCTCAGTCGTCATTAGTGATCGGAGCTTTCTATTGATGCAGTTAAGGGCAAAGCTATTTATTTCATGCTTCTTTGATAACTCCGCACCAACACTTCCTGCGGATTACGATTTCTCCATTTAGGATTCCCTACATACTGTATCAAGACTGCTCAATTTATACCACGTGACCTACTGCTGAGATCGAGCGGTAAAACTCGAGAGTGTTAATTGGTGTCAAACAGTGTCGAGTTCATGGCCGGGCTGCTTTCTTTGTATCATATCAGTCTTCAGTCCGCATCATAAAACAGTGTGTACAATGTGAGAGATAATATTACACATGTTACCAAGGCGGCAATGTCACCGAGGTACTGTCTGGGGAAGAAACGCGCTTGTAACCTTTCATCCACTAGAACTCCCAGAGAGGACATCACGACAATCATTTGCAAGGTGTTTCCCTTCGCTGTCTCTCAGCCTGAATCTGGGTCGCCTTTTTGTCCCAGAGACCTATATTAACTTAATTTGATAATGGTGGCGGAGCCATAATTCCTCGCCAAGGTAGAGTTGTCAGACGGCATCTTTACTACACCTAAGTTGCAAGTGCTTAAACCGAAAAAGCACAGATAGCCGCAAGAATTAATGAGTTCACAAGATGTCGAACAGTAAGCCTTATAGCGTATATCAGGTATTGATGGTTGACCTCCCAACTTCCATGAAACCTCCAGTTTTCGTATTTGTGTATTGTGGACTAAACTTCCCTCACTTCTCTCTTTTAGTGATTGTACTTGAAATATTTACAGCATGTCGCCTTCTTCCTCGCGAGAGAATGAAATACCATATTCCGTTTGCGCCCAAGTCGCTAGAATTATCTTCTAACCCGCCGTGATTGCTTAGTGGCTATGGTGTTGGGCTACTAAGCACGAGGTCACAGGATCAAATCCCGACCGCGGCGGCCACATTTCGATGAGGGCGAAGTGTGAAAACACCCATGTACTTAGATTTAGTTGCACATTAAGTAACCCCAGGTGGTACAGTTTATTCTGGAGTCACCCACTACGGCGTGCCTCGTAATCAGGTCATGGTTTTGGCGCGTAAAACCCCAGAATTTAATTTTTTTTAGTGCTGTTCCTAGTGGTATGATATGCTTCTAACCACGCTTCGTCGAGTTTCTGGCTTGATTTGTTGTCACCAGCTGAAACAGGAATTGGGTTGAACAAACTTGTGTGGCATCACTGCTCTGTTGGATATTGTATCCACTTAACATACGACTTTCGACAGATGCTCGCCCTATAGCTTACAGGAGCTCAGTATTCAGAAGCGTAGTGATAGGTGACAGGTAAGACAGCACAGTTATGCAACGTTGTTCAAAACGTGGCGTCTCTTTTTTAATATGCCAACCTATGCTCCTTCAGCCTATTTTCAATGGTGTCCTTGCTGCCGAAAATAAATAAGATGATGCAATGACAAACCGCTTAAGCAAATGCACTTAAACAATATGCCTAACGCAGCGTGCCTTACTGAATAGTGCGCTACATTGTTTGTATGTGAAGGACATAAAAAAACTGTTCAGGCCTTTCGTACTGGCCATTTCGCACTTTTTGACAAAATGCCAAGCGACGACAGATGCTGCAGCTACTGCTAAAGACGCGACACTCAGCATTAACACTGCATATTTTGTGGCCAGTAGCACTTGTTTCTTAGCTGCTGAAGTCCTCGTACAGCTACAACCGAGACTCTGTGACATGGCAAGCTGCCTCAGGCGTGCTCGCCAAAGTTTGCACTTTCTCGGTTTCTGGTGCACAACACGCCTCGACAAGTCCACTCCTAAAATCACCTCTTTTCTTCAAGTCGTCACTGCTCGACGGTTTATCGACCCTTGAATCGCACCTGTCTTCTCATGAATCACTTTGAATCCACCATACTTCTCGATTGCCTTTGACAGAGCTTCTTCCAGCCCAATCAGTTCATCGGCCGTCGGTGCCAGTTGTCCCACACTCCGCCTGCGACGTCCTTGGATGGCAGCCGACGTCGCCCCGTTAAGGAGGAAGAAAGTGTTGGTCATCATCGAAGCGATGATGGGGAGCAGGAAGGCGGACACCGCCAGAGGTGCCATGATAAGGATGAGCAGGGGAAACACGATGTCGTACTCGTTCTTGTAGTCGTGCTTGTCCACGTAGTGGTCGTAATAGTAGTCGCCTTCAAATTCGTCGTAGCGTCGCCTATCCTGCCTGTGATGGTGGCGGTGAGGATGGTGACCACCACCCACTTTGCCCTTACGCTTGTCCGTGGCTGGTGGCCAGTAGTTGTAGTAGGGCGGGTAATCGGCACCGTCGACATCGTAGTCTGCTACCACGGGAGTGCTAGCGCTTGAGCCAACGCTTGCACGGCGACGCAGCGGCGTTGGGCCCGAGTCCAGACGGCGACCATGGCGGTACCGGCGCACCGGATTACGATGCGAGAGCCCCCTGCCTTTTCCGACGGCAGTGGCATCGGTTGGCGATGACGTCGATGATTTCGGGTACGCTTCGCAGTACACTGCCAGGAAGGCGGACAGCAGGAAAGCAACCCATGGTGGAGAGACCTGCTCGAAAAAAAAGGGCGAAGGGAAACAACAGTAAGGACCTCTTGCGCGTATGTGTAGCTGTTTGACTGTGAGCACGTCTACGGAGCATTCACAATAGCTTTAATGTTTGCACTGATACCAAAGTCATCAGTTGACTCAGTTGGTTATTCATTATCTCGAGAAAGCAGGGCGGGGAGACGACAACACAGACAGCCACGGTAGCCTGAAGATTTCGCTGGTGTAAGACAAACACCAAGCTGACTCGCAGGCTATACCTTTTATTCAAGAAAGAAGCATATAGAAATAAATCACGCATATCGCTTCACACTTACGCTGTACAAAACTAAAGCATAATTATAAAGGTGAATTAATATAACTAAATACGTGCGGCAACATCAATAAATTATCTCTATGATAGGAATAAAGGTGTCGATGGTATTGCATTTTGGTGTCAAGTCTGCGAATATGAGCTCACTAAGCTAAGCGTGCAAATTTATTCGCCGCCAGATTACCGCATCTCAGCACCCTCTGAGAATAGCGTTCACCGACCAAGCTGCGAAGCACAAAAAATTCTGTGCGCATTATGCTTTTTGTAGCATCCCTTGACGTTCTCGAACGTAATTACTGAAACTGAGTAAGAGGAGCAACAATTTGATTGTAGGCATACACGGAAGCAGAATATGGACACGTGTACTTCTTTATCTTTGACCGATGACTGCTTTTCACCAGCTGACAAATGTTGAACGTTATCGCACGGTGCAGTACGCGCTTGCAAGTATCGGAGGTTTCTCCTATGTTATCGATGGTTCTATCCCTTGTCTGTTGTCACTGAACCTCTTGAAATCTGAATGTATGCGCGACGCGAATTGTGCAGAACTTTCTGGAAGGCAAGAAGGCAACAGCAATTACGCTGGAACCTTAGACGAGTCACGTATAACAGCTGACGTGCTTGACCAGCTGATAGATTTCGACGATCGCTGACTGTGCTCGCCGATATCGTTTAGCTTTGAGTGCCACTTGTTTGTTGCTTTTTCTTTTTTATCTTGTTTTTTTTTTTTCTTGTTTTTGGTGGGGCGGGGGGGGGGGGGCACAGGCTCGCCCAATAAGAAGTTGCTTGCGTGATTCCAAGTTCTTGTTACTGTGTTATTCGTCGTTGCTACAACGTGACTATACTATATCGATTTGATTCACGAACTTCAGGTAGGAATGTTCTAATCCTGCTACAATAATTTCACTACAAATCAACAAGTAGCACACATTTTCTTGTGGCCCGTTCCAATAAAGCCGTTCTTCTTTTCTTCTTGGGCTTTTAAAGTTTCCAGCTCCAACGTGCACGTTAAGCTAGGCAGGACCTTCCTCAAATTTCTTTGAGCGTAATTGTAACTGCAACATTCTTGGGTGCGCTATCGGTGCAAGAGCACCGCGGCAACACTGATACGAAAAACAAAAAACATTCCATTGCTACAGAAGACCTCCCATTCCGTTAAGCCTTACTACACGCAAACCACAAAGTGGGACACGTGAGACAAGAGGGCCCTAATTTACAAGATATGTCAAGGGCACCCATTCAATAGGACCTTCTTTGCGCAGTAGGTCTCTGGGTGACACCGCGCATTCGAGAAGGCCCGTTACACTCTACATCTTTCCACGTGAAGGGCCGACGCGCATCTGCCTTTCCCACGTCCGGGCGCCGCAGCCGCCTTCGAAAAATAACGAAGAGTAACAGAGGGGGAATCCCCTCCTCCGTTGTCGCATTCATTAAATAAACGCCGGGCACGCGGCAGGGCTGCATGACGGCGTCAATGCGTGCCCTACTGCTCTCGTCAGCGCCCATAGTCCGCGCTCAGCGTGCCGACGACGCATACACGCGCATTTCAATTTTCGGCAGCAAAGCGCGTCGAGTGCCGCCAAGCAGCCGTTCCTTTCTTTATTCCTCTTGTCGCGCAGCCAGCCGTGAACGCGTGTGACCAACGGGCGAGACGCGGTACGCCAGGTTTCCGGAGGAAGCGACTGAAGGGGGCGCCACCCTCGCCAGCCCGACCGCTGTCACGGTCACACTACGGTGGATCTCCCTCAAGCGATGCGTCTGTTACGTCGCCTCCTGGCTTTTGTCAAGTAGTTCAGCGACTGTAACCCATGTGGCATACGAGACACGGGCAGACTAATAAGGGACGTACTCTTAAAGGGCGGCCAAAGGATTTCGGAGCGCGGGATCCGCGAGAAAGAAACATTATGATAGTCAGTACACCTGCTCTCAGATTGAAAGATGTAAAGGATACTTTCCCATTCGACCACCACATTGTGCATCTAAATTGTAGTCTGCGTAGAAAGTGGATTTATCTGTGAATTTTGTGCTCCGAAAACTTTTCCGGTCGGCTGTACTCTGCAGCCGCTGAGGGGTCTAAAAGTACCTTTACTGTGTTCTTTGTGATACTGGCGTACTCCAAGCTGTATGTAGTCCTCGTTCTTTCTCATGAAGGCCTGAATTGTAGTAATTGTGGATAATTAATTCTTAGTCGAATATGTTACTGGCAGTAACATATTCCAACAGACTGCACAAGAATTAGTAGGGACCGAGTCACTATTATCTGCTTTGAGCAGAACAACGAATCGTCTTGATGGTCGCAATCTGGTTGAAGTGTTTGCAACTAAGTACCATTGATGGAGCTTCTTGTAATTGCCTGTAAAGAAAGCGCGCAAATAAAGCTTCCTTGTGAAATGGACTAACGCGTATTTACATCTATCTGCCCTGAATGGCTTCCTATACTGAAAGTGATATTGTGTCATTGTAGTAACACTAAGCGCGTCTTTCCTTGTTTGTGCTTGTGTGTTTTTGATTACTTGATTGAATCCTCTGATTGTGTGTGCTTAGTTGTAGAAACTGCAGAAGGTGACGTTTTCTTGTTGTTGTTTTTTTGTTTTGTTTTTTTTTTTTGCTGTTTCATATATTGTCTGTTGAGGCATGTTAACAGAATCTGCTTTCTTTCCTGAACGTTGTTTAGTGTGTGTGGTTGTTTTTCTGTTTTATTTTTTTTGCTTATTTTATGATCGCTTGTTATCATCCTTTGATCATTGACCAACATATTGCAAGGTAAATATACCTGGTAGCGAAGCTTCCATAGAAGCCCATACGTTCAAAACATGGTTGCTTACCGGCGGTTCATGGGGCTTAGCGCCATCTGTGTGAGGAGGGAACACTTCCGGCGGAAGAAAAAATAATTTGACGTCATATCCGTCAAAAACAGAAGTGACGTCATTTTGTTCTCATAGGCGCGAAATTTGTTTTCGGAGGCCTGCCATTAGAGCTGTATATTCAAATGCCCAGCCATTCGACTTCATGGGCGTTCCGAGTTTTCAGCGCGAAAAGCGATGCCGGAAAAGATCAGCCGTACGGGTGTCGAAATCGCGTCGCTGCACAGAACATACTTTCTTTGGAGGCCGACGAACACTTTGGGCGTAGATTGCGTAGAGTTCTCGCCCTTTCGTCGGACGCCAAGCCCGTCGGCCAGCGCTGTTGCACGAAAACAACTAAAGTAAACATGTATCTGACGGTCGCAACTCACTACTTTTGACTGCACAGGTTAAGAAACAATAAAACTACCCGCGTCACGTAATTCAGACAAACGTCGACATGCAACACAACACATATGAGGGGGGCGTATTGTAACAGGTGAACTTTGCGAGCGCGCCTTTCCACGCACTCCAAGAGTGGCATTGCAAGTGATAGCGGCGTCAACGCCCGCCGCTATCGATGGGCGCTCTCACGGTGGGCCCTGAAAAAAGGTATATATTGATAATGATCTAGTAAAATACAGTTGTATCTTTTCTCGCCATGCATATATAAAATGAATTAGGAATTTTATTTTCGTTGAATGAATCTAACTGCGTCTCGCTTTAATTTAAAAACGCTTTTTTTCTTTCCCAGTGTTTATTCCCTCCAAACATAGTCGCTCTTCAATCGCTGCTCCCATAACCACCCTTGCTGATGTCGGTGACAATTGGTTCTGAACCGCTTTTCGCCCGAAGCTTCGCGACCTATGTGGATCGACCTTGCATATTGTATCTGGCGAAATCGGTGACAAAAGAATTGCAAATAATTCCAATTTCCTGTTCCATCCAAATAGTTCACGCATTTACCCCCAACAGAAAAGAAAAGATGGCTGCCTAGCCAGCCTCCTTCTCCTCTCCTGCCTAGGCGTAGCAAACAGTTTCTCGCATGCGATCTCCCCTTCAACCTAATGCACTTTCCTCATGTGCCCTGCGTCTATGAAAAACATAGACGGATAGCCAGAAAACTTCTTGGGTACGTTTCGGCGCTAACAGCATGTAAAACGAAAGTGCCTTTAGCTTTATATAGCGTATGGAGTAAAAACATTATTTCAGGTATTTGAAATATAAAAGTCGGCTCTTACACGGTACAACCCCTTTAAATCATAGATTCCATGCTAATAATAATACTACAGTTATATCTCGCATTGCAATCGTTTACAAAACTAGTCTTATGGTTAATACATGCATTTTGCCATGGTTCGGCACGGTTTCGTTGAGAATGCATACTGCGGTAAAGAACGCCAGGTGGTCAAAATTAATCCAAAGCCCTCCACTACGGCGTTCCTCATAGTCAGAACTGGTTTTGGCACATAAAAAACCCATATATAAGACGAAGAGAATGCACAGTGTGAGTTCTTTGTTGCTCTTCGTGTTGTAGCGATGCTGTGTGCTCGTCTCAGAGTACTCTTTCTGAGCCGATGGCTCAGAAATTCACAATATTAAACGTAATTTTTACCGATAAGCTAATCACAACAACATAGAGCGTGTGTGACACAGAATGTAAGAGATGTACGAATGCGTATCTATGCTAACCATGAATAAATCATTCTTCATATTGTAACCAATTCGTGTTCTGTCTTTTTTTTCTGGCCTTGTTTTGTCTGATATACTCATAAACTGTATTATATGTACTGCAATGGGGATGTTTTCCTTGCAACACTCGATCTGGCGTTAGAACGGCAGACTGAAACAAGTCAAAAGGGAGCTATGGCGAAGCGGGCGAGCAAGCGTTGCTTGTCTTCTTCTTCCTTCACCAGCACCATGGCCCAGTCCCTTCAGTACAATCACTCCCCACCAAAAGAGGAGCCATCCTGGCGACCTAGGGGCAGGAGAAGACAGGGGGGTCGTGGCACTGCTTTAGGCGGGAGACATGGACAATTTCCTGGCCGCGACGACGCTGGTCGGAAGACGCGTCCTTCGGCTCGATGAGGTAGTTGACTGCGGATGTTTGTCGCAGTACCCGATAGGGACCATGGTACTTGGAATGCAGTTTGGAGGAAAGGCCCGGTGGAGTAGACGGCACCCACAACCAGACCAGCGAGCCGGGAGTAAAGGACGTAGCTGTAGTGGACGTGTCGTGGCGATGCTTTTGGCGCCACTGGTCCTGGGATGTGAACGAGCGAGCGAGCTGGCGACATTCTTCCGCGTATGCAGCCGCTCGTGAAACAGTCGTCGACTCCGAAGCATCCGGCCGGTAGGGTAGAATTGTGTCCATTGTGCAGGAAGGTTCGTGGCCGTAAAGAAGAAAGAAAGGTGAAAATCCAGTGGTGCTTTGCGTTGCAGTATTATATGCGTACGTTACGAAAGGCAGAATCCGATCCCAATTCGAGTGGTCAGAGGAAACATACATGGCCAACATGTCGCCAAGGGTGCGATTAAAACGCTCTGTCATGCCATTAGTTTGGGGATGGTATGCCGTGGTAGTGCGGTGAATGATGCGACACTCCTTTAGCAACGCTGTAATGGCGTCAGAGAGGAAAACGCGACCGCGGTCGCTCAGTAATTCTCGAGGTGCTCCATGCCGTAATACCAGGTTCTGAAGGATAAAACGAGCAACGTCTTTTGCCGTGGCAGATGACAGGGCTGAAGTTTCAGCGTACCGCGTAAGGTGGTCGATAGCAACAATAACCCAGCGGTTGCCGCTGGGAGTGCTGGGAAGCGGACCGTATAGGTCAACGCCGACGTGGTCGAACGCTCGAGCGGGGCATGGTAAAGGCTGCAAGGGACCGGCAGCAAGTTTAGGAGGCGTCTTGCGGCGTTGGCACAGGGGGCATGACCGGACATACTGGCGAACGAAACGATACATACCGCGCCAATAGTACCGAACCTGGAGGCGAGAGTATGTCTTCAATACCCCAGCGTGGCCGCATTGTGGGTCATCGTGGAACGTGGCGCAGATGTCGGAGCGGAGATGTCGGGGAATAACAAGCAACCACTTGCGACCGCTGGAGTTGTAGTTGCGCCGGTAGAGGAGGTGATCCCGAATAATAAAGTGCGTGGCTTGGCGACGGAGCGTCCGAGAGATCGGCGCTGGCGACCGGCTAGACAGGAAGTCGAGAAGCGAACAGATCCATGGGTCCTTGCGCTGCTCTGATGGCATGTCGGAAATGTTGAGGGCGAAGGCACCGCAGGCGGAAATCGACGAGCAGATAGGATCAGGTGACAGGGGTGACCGGGAAAGAGCGTCTGCGTCTGAATGCTTGCGGCCGGAGCGATAAACAACACGGATGTCGTATTCTTGTAGGCGTAATGCCCAACGAGCGAGCCGACCAGTTGGATCTTTGAGTGAAGACAACCAGCATAGGGCATGATGGTCGGTCACGATGTCAAAAGGGCGCCCATACACGTAAGGTCGAAATTTTGCGATAGCCCAAATAATGGCCAAACATTCCTTTTCAGTAACGGAGTAGTTCGCCTCAGCTTTGGTAAGGGTGCGGCTGGCATAGGCTACGACGTACTCATCGAAGCCATTCTTGCGCTGTGCAAGAACAGCACCTAGCCCGACACCACTAGCGTCCGTGTGAATCTCAGTTGGAGCAGAGGGATCGAAGTGGCGCAGTACTGGCGGTGAAGTGAGAAGGCGGCGCAATTCTTGAAATGCGTCGTCACATGCCGGGGACCGGTCCGGTAGCTCGGAACGGCCGGTAAGAAGCGCGGTCAAGGGGGCGATTATGGAGGCAAAATTGCGGACGAAGCGGCGGAAATAGGAGCATAAGCCGATGAAGCTGCGAAGCTCTTTCAGGGTAGTTGGTTTGGGGAACGCGGATACAGCACTAAGTTTCGTAGGGTCCGGGAGGATGCCGTCTTTTGAGACCACATGACCGAGGATAGTAAGCTTGCGAGCGCCGAAGTGGCATTTCTTCAAATTTAGCTGCAGTCCTGCAGCGGTGAGGCACGCAAGGACTTGCTCGAGGCGGCTGAGGTGTGATGCAAAGTCGGTAGAAAAAACTACAATGTCATCTAAGTAGCAAAGGCACGTGTTCCACTTCAGGCCTCGGAGAATGGTGTCCATCATTCGTTCGAAAGTGGCAGGCGCGTTGCAGAGGCCAAAGGGCATGACGGTGAATTCATATAGGCCATCAGGTGTTACAAAGGCTGTCTTTTGGCGATCGGCCTCTGCCATCGGCACTTGCCAGTACCCGGAGCGCAGATCCAGTGAAGAAAAGAATTCCGCACCCTGTAGGCTGTCCAAGGCATCGTCGATGCGCGGCAGAGGGTAGACATCTTTGCGCGTTATGCGGTTAAGGCGGCGATAGTCGACGCAGAACCTTATGGAGCCGTCTTTCTTTTTAACGAGGACAACCGGAGATGCCCAGGGACTGTTAGAGGGCTGGATGATGCCACGCTGCAGCATGTCGTCAACCTGCTGGACGATGATCCGGCGTTCAGCGACCGACACACGATACGGACGCTGGCGCAAAGGGGTTTGTTGACCGGTGTCGATATGGTGAACGACTGCTGACGCTCGACCCAAAGACGGTTGGCCAATGTCGAAGGAGGCCCGAAAACGCTGGAGGAGCTGGATAATTTCCTCGTGCTGGACAGGTGTGAGTGCCGAGTCGACGGCATGAGCAAAGACGTCCACAGGGGCATCGGTCGCGCCAGGAGGAGTGACGGCGCAAAGCGGAAGTGGTGCCGCATCGTCAAACATGGTGGCTGGGAGGGTGCAGTCGAAATATTCAGAGCTCCCCAAGCACTCGCCGCGGAGTATGGATGAAGGGCACGCGGAGGGATTGCACACGTAAAGGGCAGCAGAACCGCCGCAAAAAGTGACGATAGCAAAAGGAAGCAGAAGGTTCCGACGGCTCGCACAAGAGGCTGACGGCGTAAACAAAACAGATGAGTTCGCGACAGAGTCACACGACACAGGAACCAGAGCGGCTGAGAAAGGTGCGATGTCGATGTCCGTGGCAGCAACAACTTTAGTAGAATGGTGGTCGTCAGGCTCAAAGCACGGCACTGATAACGTAAGTTCGGCACGAGCGCAGTCAACAACAGCTTGGTTCAGAAATAGGAAGTTCCATCCAAGAATGACGTCGTGCGAGGAACGGGATAGAACGACAAATTCGACAACATACAAAACGCCTTGAATGACGACCCGAGCTGTGCAGGATGCTGAGGGCTGAATGCAATGCGATGTTGCCGTACGCAGCGATAGATAAGTCAGTGGGGTGGTCACTTTGTTCAAATGGCGGCAAAACTTTTGACTAATAACAGAAACGGCGGCTCCGGTGTCAATAAGTGCGTGTACGGTGACGCCATCGACGGACAGTTCAATTTCGTTCGCAGGAGAAAAATGAGGCCTTGAAATGTTCGACGTAAACGCAGTTCCTGCCTCGGGAACTGCCACTGTTAGTTTTCCTCGCGGGCAGGACTGAGTCGACGAACCATGGGGGAAAGGGATCGACGACGTGGGGAGGGCGACCGGCGTGAATCGAAGGGGCGGCGACTAGAAGACGAGTCCGGAGGAAGATGAGACACATCATGACGCGGAAGTCGAGCAGGCATGTAGCCGGAGGCGCTCGCACTGTCAGGGAAACGGTAGTTGCGACGGCGGCAGAATCGTGCTACGTGGCCCGGGAAACCACAGGAATAGCATATTGGCCGGTTATCAGGTGTGCGCCATGGGCGCTCACATTATATGCGCTCACACGGGCGTATTCGGCGAGCCAGTCCTCGACGTCGAGGTCCTCTGCTCCGCTAAAGATAGCAGGATCACGCTGCCGGACGACGCCAGGGCAGACAATGGTCGGGGGTACGGGAGCAGCAGCCTGGGACGGTCCGGGATCATTCATCGCAGGAGCTCTTGGTAGCGTCCGACTGCGGAGTTCCAGGATGTGGAAGAGAAACCCAGCACCTCCACCAGATGCAATGGGGATGTTTTCCTTGCAACACTCGATCTGGCGTTAGAACGGCAGACTGAAACAAGTCAAAAGGGAGCTATGGCGAAGCGGGCGAGCAAGCGTTGCTTGTCTTCTTCTTCCTTCACCAGCACCATGGCCCAGTCCCTTCAGTACAGTATGTTTTGATTTTAGGTGCGTTTTCTGTACACACAGCACTTTTGGATTGGGTTGGTAAAGAGGTTCCTAAGAAGGCCTCTGACATTCCATTGTATGATTTGTGTATCCATAATGAACTTAAATTGGTGCTGTGCGTAATAAAAACTGAAGTATTGCCTTAGATTACGGAGCCCTTTCCAGGCCCTGTAACGCGGGATTTGTCCTTTCTGAAGCGGTCGAGGGAGCCTCGCTGCTCCTTAGGCGCTTGGGGCGCCGTCGGGATGGGTGTAGTGTCCATTGCCTCTTGAGAGGCGCCGGAAACGCGCTCTTGCGAGCGAGAAGTTTCGCGAGAGAGTCTCGCCGCGAAGGACGAGACAGTTGCACCCACCAGCCCGGAGGTCGATGGGGCTGCCTTTGGGCCTGAGCTGCGCCGGCGGTTTCCACAGCCAGCAAGGGCCGGAGAGGGTGAGGCAGCCTTGATGCACCCACCGCGGGAGCTGCTGGCGGGCCTGCGGGTTCGCTACGCGTAGCGCAGGCTACCACCGAGGACTGTTGTGATGCCGGCAACCCTAGGGTAACTGGGCCTGTTTGCTAGTTGGGTGGAGTAGACGCCCACGGGGGGCAGGAGCCACAAGCGACAGCGTGCTGCGCGCGGGCTGGGCAGGTGGCAGTAGCCGCTGCGACGCTGCCCCTTGACGCGCCGCCTCAGCATAAGTGGTCGTGTGAATGGTGAGCACCTTTTGCGTGCTACCCTGAACGATATCTTTTCACAGACTTTCAGTGTGATAATTTCCTTTTCTTTTTTCCACCCTGGACAAGACCGGGAGTACGCTGGATGCTCACCATCGCAATTAAGGCAGTGAGGTGTGGCCTCGCAATTGTCTGAGGCATGACCTTGTACTCCACACTTAGCACAGGTGAGCCGACCACGGCAGCTCTGCGAGCCATGGCCGAATCTTTGACATTGGTAGCATCGCCTAGGATGTGATATGTAAGGTCTTACATCTATCTTTGTGTAGCCTGTTTCAATGCTTTGTGGCAAAATGCTCAATTCGAAGGTGAGTATCAGGTGTTTTGTGGGAATGTCTTTGTTGTCCCGCCTCATTACAATGCGCTGCACATTCGTGACGTTCTGCTCCCTCCATCTTTCTAACAATTCGGTTTCAGATAGGTCGATGAGGTCTGCTTCGGATACTACCCCCCGTACTGTGTTCATGGACCGATGCGGTGAAACAGTAACTGGGACATCACCAAAAGTAGCAAGCTGGCTGAGTCTGTTGTATTGGTCTTTATCACGTAGCTGAAGCAGAAGGTCTCCCCTTAGCATTTTGGTGACCTTGTAGCCAGGACCTAGTGTGTTGATTATCGAAGTCATCAATTTCCTTGATTGGTGACTTCGAGGCGCACACCTTCCTCGGGCAGCCAGTGGGGTTCTCGGTGCTACCGGACCGGGCGACCGTGGACGAAGCTATCCGCGTGAGTAGCCGCCTCCCTACCTCGATGCTCGCCGCGTGGCAGAGATTGGACGCCGTTAAAACATTCGTTTTTCCGGCGCTCAACTTCGCCATGACTTGTGGTTCCCTAGGTAAGGCAGAGGAGTCTCGCCTATACACAACGATGCGCCCGCTAATCAAACGAGCGCAAGCTTCACCTGCTTGCCAACGCTGCCAATGAGTACCTTTAGTGATGTTTGCTGAGTTGATGAAGCATTCCAACTCCTCTCCTTTGCAGACACTGAATTCCAGGACCTGGCATTGCGGGCACTCACGGAGGTAACCAGCAAGCGGCTGTGGCGGCCTGCAGATCATGGTGACATGGCTGCCTATCTGAGCGGCGAGATGGAGGGCCAGTTCCGGGCCACGGCGACGGAGCTCGAGTCCGTGTGGAAGGAGGCCCTCAAGGCTTCTCGGCGCCTGGGTGCTGCGTGGGAGTTGGAAGAAGGCCCTCGCATCTCCAGGGGGGACATAACACTCGGTCCGAGGAAACGCACTAAAGTGGTGAGGACATTCAGGACAGCACTGGCGCACACATGAAATGACGATCTCCGCCAAAAACCGAATTAGGAGAATGTGATGGAGTGCGTCGCCGCCAGCCAGATCAGTTCCCACATTGTGCGCACCGGCCAATTCACGAGGTTTGGTGGCTCGCGTTTCATTCACTGGGCTTGACTCAAAGTGGCTCCCCTGAACGCAGCGAGGCCCTGGGCTACGTCATTGGACCAACGGTGTAGGGTGTGCGGCTGTCAACCCGAGACACTGCCGCATGTCTGTGTCATTGCATGGCTCACAGTTAAGCATACACAAACCGCCACAACCAGATCGTTAGCCGAGTGAAAGCCGCCGCCTCCATCAAGTTAAATGTCCCCCACGACAATCAGCCACTAACCTCCGTCCCGATCTTGTACTTTGCAGAGGCGAGAAGGCGATCATCGTCGACGTGACCTGCCCGTTCGACAACCGGCCCTAAACGCGGCCCGCCAGGCGAAGGAAGAAAAGTACCAGCCTGTCCGGGAGTACCTGCTGAGCAAATTCCAGAAGGTGTCCGTGGAGGTGATCATTGTTGGAGCGCTCCGTTCCTGGGACCCCAGGAACGACCGCGTCATGCGCCGCTTCTGCAGCAGGAAGCACCTGCGATTCTGCAAGAATCTCTCAGTCAGCGAGACCATCGCAGCCTCTCGCGACGTCTACGCAGAGCACATCGCCGCCAAGTGAATAAAGTTTACTACGCAGTCACACACTACACTGACACACACTTCTCCGCCAGCCCAAAAACTTCCAACAATAATCTACGAACACTAAACGAACACGGATCTTCATTCCTGCTCAAAATTTAACACGAAAACTCTAATGTATTGTGCCATTTATGAACAATTCTTTTTGGAAAAATCGTAACAGACATTTTTATAAAAACCTCTGTTGAGCCTTGTTCCTGAGACCTCTTTGGGTCTCAGCTGTGACAAGGGTAGTTCAAGGGCGCGTTACAGGTCTCGGAGTACAGGAGTACATGCCATTGCGCTTGGACCCTTTCTGCACTATCACCAGGATCGACCGACATTGTAGCACACGCACTTGAAAAAGGCACGAAAGCCTAGCCATAAACAGCTACGCTATAAAAAATTGGCAGCCCATCCACAAAGTGAATGCTGATGATGGAGCGAACCGCCTTAACGATTGCGGCTGCTGTTCGAGCTTTTGCTTCGGGGTCTTGCTGCCGTTGCCGGTGTGCTGCTGCTTCTCGTGCTCGTAGCTCGGGGTTAGCTTCGCGGCGTTGCCGTTGGGCTGCCGCGTCTCGTTCTCGAAGTGTAGGATCAGAGTCACGACGTTTGCGCTTACGTTCGCGCTCCTCCATACTGCAGTTTAATGTGTAGCGGCGCGGCGCCGGCGCAACATCTGTGTACGGTCGGTATGCGCGCTGCGTGCGTGACGGGGAGCTACAACAACGACGGCGACAACGGACATCGTGAGAGCCTCAGGAGCTTCGCTCCTAAAAAAAAATAGCGTAGTTTGCACTGAAGGCACAATGCTAAAGAGACAGCGGAGCTGATGGGCACCTAGCTAGTCCTGGCTTTTGGGCTAGGCTAAGCACTAACAAGTGATCCCCAGCATTTTCCGGAATTTATCGCGAAGCGCGGCCTCTTCTTCGGGGGTTTGAAATATATTTGGCTGTCCCATGGTTTCTACTGATCGAGCGCCGCCGCGCACACGCTTACATAGCTGTTGCCTCAAGGTCAGGAAATGCGCAGATCCAATCGTTGTCATGACGCATGCGCAGATCTCGGCGCGGCGGCGGAAACCGGTTGCGCGCAGTGTCTCCGAGCTGCTGCCTATGCCGCCCGCGTTTGCCCGGCTCGAACGCGGGAAACGCGTTCGCTCTCGGCGCATGCGCAGTACACAGGCGGTAGTTGGCGCCAGGTGTTCTAGCAGCTGCGGCGTCGCTGGTTGCCATGGCTACGGCGCGGCTGGCTTTCCGTGAAACACCATACTTTTTACGGCTAGCTTAAACAGCTTCACTGTTAAAATAATTCGCGCAACAGCGTGGCGTCGATGGTACTCGCATGGTCTCCTAGCAGCATCCTCATTCTCGCTGAGTTCTCGCTCAAGCCAGTGGGGCCCTGGACTAGGGGCTCCACCCACATTTTCCTTCTTTTTTTTGCCTTTCACCATTAAAGTTTACTCTCTCTCTCTCTCTCTCGGTCGCCGAGTTCTTCAGCGGACAGAAGCTGTTGGATGCGAGAACGCTGTGAAGCTGCTGTGCGCTGTAGCAGGGCTGCCTTGAGGTCGTCGTAGGAGGCGGTAGACAGTGGGGCGTTAAAAAAAACGCTGCTTCGTCAGTGGCGGTGGGTGAGAGCGCTGCAACAGTGTAATGAAACTCGGAGTCTTGAGAGCGGTTACCAGCCACTTGGAATTGCGATTCGGCCCACGCGGAGGGATGCTGGTCCCAGTACTGTGGGAGGCAGACGGCGATGGCCGAACAGCAGGGCACACGCGTTCCTCGCGCAGATTTTGGCCTTGAGGACTCGTAGCGTTGGTGTGGTCCATGGTCGTCTCTACCACAGCAGCGTATGGCAGTATCACGTCCGGGTCACCAAACTGTGGCGTCGAGTGATTTCGTAGAGCGGTAAAGTATCGGCCTTTCGAGAGAGAACAACCGACACACGGAACTCTTAGTGTACCATTTTTTTATATCTCAGAACGCTAGCCCGTACCGGCGCGTGCCAGCCACACCTGCCTCGCGTAGATGCGAGCGTCTACGTAATTCTACGTAAGCTAGTCCTGGCTTTTGGGCTTAGCCTAACCCAAAAGCCAGGACTAGCTAGGTGCCCATCAGCTCCACTGTCTCTTTAGCATTGTGCCTCCAGTGCAAGCTACGCTATATATTTTAGGAGCGAAGCTCCTTAGGCTCTCACGATGTCCATTGTCGCCGTCGTCGTCGTAGCTCCCCATCGCGCACGCAGCGCGCATACCGACCGTGCACAAGTGTTGCGCTGCGCCGGCGCCGCTCCGAAACCCCTCTCCGAGCAAGCGCACGACGTCATGCGCAGAACCGTTCGCAGAGCGCACGCAGCGCGCATACCGACCGCGCGCAGGTGTTACGCTGGCGCCGCGCCATTGTCGCTACACTTTACACTGCAGTATGGAGGAGCGCGAACGTATACTATATAAGCGCAAACGTCTTCACTCTGATCCTACACTTCGAGACGTGGCAGCCCAACGGCAACGCCGGGAAGCTAACCCCGAATACGAGCACGAGAAGTAGCAGCACGCCGGCAACGGCAGCAAGACCCCGAAGCGAAAGCTCGAGCAGCAGCCGTAATCGTCGAAGGAGCTTCGCTCCATCATGAGGATTCACTTGGTGGATCGGCTGCCAATTTATTTACAGCGAAGCTCTTTATGGCTAGGCTTTGGTGCATTTTTCAAGTGCGTGTGCTACAATGTCGGCCGATCCTGGTGATAGTGCAGAAAGGGTCCAAGCGCAATGGCATGTACTCCTGTGGACTCCGGGAGCTGTAACGCGCCCTTGAACTACCCTTATCACTGCTGAGACCCAAAGAGGTCTCAGGAACAACGGTCCACAGAGGTTTTTAGAAAAATCTTTGTTACGATTTTTCCGAAAAGAAATGTTAATAAATGGCACAAGACACTAGAGTTTTCGTGTTAATTTTTGAGCAGGCATGAAGATGCGTGTTCGTTTAGTGTTCGTTGAATATTTTTGGAAGAGCGGGAGGTGGGACTGCACAATCACCACTGGCAGGCTGGGCAGCGGCACGAAATTGTGGCTTCATAGTCAGCTATGGACCCCGGCGCTTGCTTTAACGGTCACTCTGCATGGCCACTGGCTTCTTAAGAATTGCTGCTTCAGCACGCTGTACTGAGAACTGTTTCCTGCTTTGTAGCGACGCGTATGCTACGTCTGCGATAGGAGTGAATGCACCATTGCAACCTTTCGCACTATGGTCATCTGGAATGCCCCACGAGTCCGATAACCGGGAGGCAGGTGCCAGGCTGTCACCACTGGTAGGCTGGATGGCGTCAAGGAATCGTGGCAGCGAGACCCAGCGGTAGACTCCGGCGCTTGCTATCAAGGCCACTCTGGCCAATGGCTTCTTAGGATTTGTGGCTTCAACACGCTGTGCTGTCAACGCTTTTCAGGTATACATACTTGTCACTTTAACCACCTGCTGTTTTTCATCCATGTTCCTGAGTCTTTCTTGAGAACTAATGTTGCTCTGTGCTTGGGTGATTTCGAAAGACGTCCAATACTGCGCTGTCTCATTTGTGGTTTAGGCATGAGCTCCCATAGCCAACCGGCCTACTGATCTTTGGTGAACATTGAACCCCAACAAGACATCCTATTCTAAGCACAGCATGGTATTTGCGAACGTTAGGGCGGGTACCGTTACTCTTTTCTAGATTGCATGCACTACCTCATTTTTGTTGATGCAAAAGCATCCAATTGACCGAAAACGCCGGCGTCTGTAGCAACTAAAGGGCACCGAAATTCGGATTGGCTGCGACGCCACGTCACCAGCGCGCCTGTCGCTTTCGCGGTCTCACTCACCGAAGCCAGCGCGCTCCGTGTCTCTCTTTCACCCCACCCCACTGGGCTTAGCTGCTGCGCACACCTGCCGGCCTCGGCTTCTTGCTCTCCTCGGTCTCTCGTCACGCAGGACGGGAGTTGCACGCGGCATTCTCACCACACGTTGCTGATGCTGGCTGGCTCGGGCAGCACGTACCATTTTCTACATTAATCCATGTGCAAAACCCGAACGACCACTCAGCCGCGTTCAATTGGACACTAATGCTTTCGCATTCACAGCTCATATGCAGAGTTTGGGTTTTCTCGGATGATTGTAGCCATATAGTAGTCCATATTTCATTATTGCTTCGCTCCGCTTCCCCTTTATTTTCAGATTATATTTCGTTTTCTTTTGGTAATGATCGGTAACCCCCCCCCCCCCTCCCTATGTAATGGCCATGTAGCCCTATAGGGTAAATAAATGAAATGAACAGTATGCTTGGTCAGATCGGTATCCGGGGAACGGCATCGCCGACAAAGTCATGGGAACGGCTGGCGAACAAACATGTGTGGCTTACGACCGAGCGATGAAGAGTTTCAGCTAACTCTGCATCGTGAAATGCCGGTGATTATGAGACGTGCGGTACGCAGTGTTAACAAACCGCCGTTTCCTTTAGCAGGCAACATATAAAGTTGCCACTAGAAAAATAAAGTTTAAAAGTATCAAGGTGTTTCGGGACGCCTAGTGACTGAACCAAGATACTTGGATGGCGCAACCCTCGAACAAAACTAAGCTCACTACAGGTGCTTACGTATTATGTTAAAAGTTTGTCCTGTACAAAATTCAATGGTGGGCTAACATGGCCTAGTTTAATGGAATGCTTCATATAAGCTACGTACTTTTGCGGGTTAATGCAGCGGAACGAAGGTCAGAAACTTTGGGTAACAGCGCAGACGACCACAAGAAGGGAGACACGGACACACAGGCGCTGACTAACAACTGGTTTTATTGTGAAGGATAGCACACCTTATATATGCCAGAGTGAAGCAAGGGAAAGGGGAAACATAACAAGGGTAACATCGTGCCAACAACGCAAGCGCAAAACAGCCAACCAAGCGCAACAAGACGCAAACAATTATTTTGCTTTCTAATCTGAACCCCCGATAGCCGCATCCAGAAAATAAAATTCAGCGTCAAAGAGAGCAAGGGAAGGGGTGCTGAAGCACTTGCTACCGAACTTCCTGATGTGGTAGGCTTCCAAACTGATGCGCGCTCTCTTGTCACTACTCTTTCCTAGAATCGTCGTCTCCTTTAACCGGGCCACACAATCAGTGCACTTGCTAACGTGCGCAACTATATGTGCGTATTTGTCATCTCGTTTTTTCAGTTTTAGAGCGTGTTCCCCTAAACAGTCATTGACACAGCGACCAGTTTCGCCGACGGAAAACATCCCACAAGACATGGGAATGCAATACACCACTCCAGTGGAACATTTAACGAACGGCGGTTGGTGGTTCTTCTGGCATCCACGTTTACTGGTGTTGCAGATACGTGGGCACAACTTTCCCAGCTTGTTAGGGGCAGAAAAACAAATTGGCACGCCGTGCCTACTTGCCACCTTCTTCAGGTTGTGGGAGAGTTTATGGATGTAGGGGACCACCTCAGGTCTATGTGCCTTCCGGTGATCCTCCGCCGTTGTACTTCCCGTTCCACGCTTGAATTTTTGAAGGAGGGTTTCAGAAACAGCAGTCAAGACCGAGACGGGAAACCCTGCAGCCAAAAGACGGCTTACCTGATTGTTAAAACTGGGCGTCATCTGATGTGGGCACGATTTCTGGAGAGCCGATTCCATACACATCACCGCTATTCCTCTCTTAATTGTCTTGGAATGTGCCGAGTCATAGGGCAGTAGCTCCTTCTTAGCCCGTGGGTAGTATCTCCAGCAAACGTGTCCATCACAGAACGTGATTTTAAGGTCTAAAAACTGTAAAATTGAAGAGTCCGGAAGTTCATGGGTGAAACGCAACCCACTTCCATGTTTCCTAAAAAAGATAAAACTTCACCTACAGTAGAGGAGTAGGTGGAGGCAGGCTGTTTTTTCAAAAGCACTAAAACCAACCAGTTGTTAATCAGCGCCTGTGTGTCCGTGTCTCCCTTCTTGTGGTCGTCTGTTTGCGCTGTTACCCAAAGTTTCAAGATGTACCAACTCGCCCAAAAAGAAGTATTGATGAAGGTCAGAAAGAATGTGAGACTAGCGGTTTCTGTGCCACTGACGAGTCTCTCTCGTCCAGATGTGCCCGCGACGAGTCCATCTTGACCCGGGATTTCATTTCCCCTGAGCGGTACAGACGACGGGTAGATGTTATTTTTGAGGGCGTGGTTTTGAAAGTGCCGCAGAAGTCTAGTTCCCCCGCTGTTTTAAAAATGGAGGCGTGGATAAAGGCGGCTGAGGTGAGTACGGCCGCCCTTTGGGCAGCGGAATTGTATATTAGTGTTGGGTTTCGCCGCAAGCAAGCCAGTAGAGTTTGAAGGGCTCGTGGTAAAAGCTTAAATTTAGTTCTGATGATTGTAAGGAAGTTGTAGCCCCTGGTGGGATCCTTCGCTTGGACATGGGTCGACGTAAATGCTTGCCTCCTCTGCGATTTTTTCCCCCACGGAATCAAGAATATGAAAAAAAATGTGGAGCCGCTTATGAACTGCTTACGTGACCGTGCCTATTTGTACCTGAAGAGCGTAAAAATTGCTGGTAAAAATACAGAACATAAAAATAAACTATTTATATCGCAAGCTCATTGCGATGAACCTACCCCCCCCCCCCCCCTCCTCCGGTCGCTCTTCAGCATAAATAAGCACAAAATATTCCGAATAAGTATTTAGAAATTTGGCACTGAAGGAGTTAGCGAACAGCGAAGCTGCCTAAGATACTGAAGATGAAAATATCAAAACCACGCTTGGAAAGTTAAACATCAGTGACCTTCTCGCGAATGTTTTCACTAGTGTGTGTACAGGTTTAAAGAATTATAGAAATTCTAAAGGGCGGCCGTATGCACAGGAGTACGTTCCCGAATCCCAGCACTTATTTCACACGCCAAGATTTACGGCGCATGCAGTCAGCCGAAAGCGGCTGAGGGGTTTATGTACCGCAAGTGATCGTATGTGCAGCTCTTATGTTTATTTTTATATGCTAGATTGCCTAGGGGAGAAAAGCTGCTGTTCTTGTAGAATCACCCTGATTCATTATAAAGAAACGCTTAGCAACGGCATTCTCTTGAAATTGTGTAGATTAACGTCCCGAAAGTCGATTATGAGGCACGCTGTAGTGGAAAGCACCAGAATAAATTTGAACGCCCGGTGTTCTTTAAGTGAACCTAAATCTAAGCACATGAGCGTGTTTCTCCCGCACCGAAATGCGGCTACCGCGGCGGAGAACCGACCTCACAACCTCAATCTCACCAGTGGAACTGCACAGTCGCCACGACGGGTGTGCATCCTAGTACATCACAGAAACTACAAAGCGAAATTAACAAATCTCGATCACGTGTCTGTGAGATAAATAAGGACGGCTGTGGGGAAGTGCCAAGAAATGCTTCAATGACGACAATAAAATGGCGTTGAAAAAGTACGGGCACCACGGCACTTGCATCGTCCACAAAAATGACGACACCTCAGTGCACGTGCACTCTTGGCGGGAAAAGGGAGAAATAAAGAAGACACGAATTAACAAGCGCCACAAAAGAGCGCTAAGCGAATAACGCGTCGCTCAAGCAGCCTGAGGAGCTGAGGAGCAAGGCTTGAGTCGGATGCTGCCGGAGGAACGCACGACGGCACACGTCTTCCGCTCCCCAGCCGACGAACAAGAGTCTGCGAGATGTCACCTGCCTTCGCGTCAATCATCGAGCGACGCACTCCGCCAGCCAAACTGTGAACGCGCTGTGTTAGTCGGTCCGAACACTTTGTAGGGACGCTTGGTCTCGCTTGCCCCATCCGTGCCCTGTGTGCGTGCACGTTTTCTGTTTCAGTACGTGCTTGTGCGCTGTAAATCTTGTCGTTCCTTTCTTACAGCCCTCGGAGGCGTGTCTCAGCCACTAACAACATCATAACAGCGGCGTCGAACGTACATTTTGATGCCTTGCACTTGTTAAGGGACGGGAATGGCGGTGAATTAATATGAACAAGATCATCATCGTTGTTGGCCTATTCTTATGTCAACTGCAGTACGAATGCCTCTCCCTGCGATCTCCAATGCGCTAGCTGATTTCAACTTGCGCCTGCAAATTTCCTAACTTCATCACCCCCCCTAGTTTTGCGCCGTCCACGACTGCGCTTCCCTTCCCTTGGCACCCATTCTCTAACTCTAATGGTCCACCGGTTATCTACCCTACGCATTACATGGCCTGTCCAGCTCCATTTCTTTCTCTTAATGCCAATTAGAATATGCGCTATGCCCGTTTGCTGTCTGATCCACACCGTTCTCTTCCTGCCTCTCAAGGTTAGGCCTAACATTTTGCGTTCCGTCGCTCCTTATGAGGTCCTTAACTTGTTCTCCAGCTTATTTGTTAACCTCCAAGTTTCTGCCCCATATGTTAGAAATATCCATCTCATAAACCAGGTTATCGCGAAATCTGCGGAGTACAATCAACCTCTCGATATGGCTTTCATAGATTATGAAAAGGCATTTGATTCAGTAGAGATACCAGCAGTCATAGAGGTATTGCGTAATCAAGGAGTACAGGAGGCATACGTGAATATCTTGGCGATTATCTACAAAGATTCCACAGCTACTTTGGTTCTCCACAAGAAAAGTTTAAAGTTACCCATCAAGATAGGAGTCGGGCAAGGAGACCCAGTGCTCTCCAATGGTATTCACTGCATGCTTAGAAGTATTCAAACCATTAGGCTGGGAAGGCTTAGGAGTGGGGATCAACGACGAATATCTCAGCAACTTTCGGTTTGCAGATGACATTGTCCTGTTCAGCAACACTAGGGACGAATTCTTTCTTGGATCTATTATAGCTGCTGCGACACGTGGTATCTGATTTTCTTTGCAGCTGTAAAGGCAACCAGCGCTCGCTCCTCTCATACTTCGTCTACCTTTTCTTCCTAACGAGAAGCCCTTCCGGCTCAATGCTGTACGTCACCTCCTTAAGCGCACGTATTACGCGCCACTTCCCGAATTGTAGGTGTGGTTCCAATTGAGGAACGATACTCGCTCACCACACTCAAGGCCCGGGTTCGATTCCTTGTAGGTTCTTCCTTCTAAATTATGTTTCTGTTTCGACGATGGCTAGCGAGTCATCCAATAGAGGCCAGATAAATTGTCAGGCTACAGTCGAGCAGAGAAGTGCTCTCCCATTTAATACTTCTGGGAAGTGCTGCCTTCGTTGATTTGATCAATCGTCGTTGCGCATTGAACAGTTTATAACTAATCGTTCTCAGTCGGCCTTTGTTGATGGTCACCTGTCTAACACTCTGGGATAACGTTCTAGTGGGATCTGTACTCGCTACTCTTCTATTCCAAATATATATTAACGATTTACCCGAGCATGTTTCCTACAGTATTCGAATGTTCACCGACGACTGCGTCATTTACCACACCATCAGTAACGTGCATGATCAACTTGATCTTCAGGAAAATCTTAACGACATGCTGAATGGCGTAACAACTGGCGTCCCTGAACCCTACTAAATGCAAACTCGTCTCCTTCTCGCGTCGCCACAGTCCACATCGTTTCCAATATTCGATCGTTAACACCCCAATTATCTAGGAATAACCGTGTCTTACGATATATCGTGGCGAACCCATATTGGTAACATCATTGCAGCATCTAATAAAACACCCGGTTTCCTCAAGCGCGATATCCGTCTTCACCACCCCATGTAAAATTAGTCGCGTATAGATCCCTTATTTAACCAAAGTTTGAATATGCATCTGCCGTAAGGAGCCTGCACCACACGTATTTATTCAATACATTAGAAGCAGTCCAAAATCGTCCCTCCAGTTTCATTCACTCTTCCTACTCATACGACGTCAGTGTTTCCTTCTTCTCTCAATCAGCCACGTTATATAAGAGCCGCAGCACGCATAACTCCCCACAGCAGTCATTCACTTCAGGTTACCCGCCCATCATCGCGCACTACTACTTTTTTCGAGCGGCTACAGACTGAAGCGGCCCGCCCCGAGACATCTTCACCATCGCTTCAACATCTACTTTTGAAGACCGTATTAGTGATCACCTTCAATACTAAAACAATTTAAACAATTTGCAGTACTTGTTTCGTAATTTAAATAAAATTCCACTGCTTATGTAATGCCCTCCGCCCTCCCCCCCCCCCCCCCCCCAACAAAAAAGGGGGGCCTGTAAGGAGTAAAACTGAACTAAACCTCTGTAACGGGGCAGCATAGCATTATATGCATTACAGACAAAGTATCTCCCCACTTCACACATGTTGGTGGCCTTCTACTTGTTAAAATGTGCATTTGTGCTATATGTACGTCCTATGCACAAAAAAGACAAGGTGACTTGTTTTAGGCTTTCTCAGCTTGGAACAAGTACTCACCTAAGCCGTGGTTTTATAGGACGTAACTTGTTCTCGGTTTTATTAATTCTATGTCATTTCGCCTGATTTTTCAATGTCGATGGCGCTTAAATTCTTCGATGTCACGTAATGGCATTTTATGCATATAAATTACACATTCATTTGCTGCCATTGCCACCTCGGCGTTAGCGTTCTCAGTTCCCGATTCGCCAAAATTTGCGGGGGCTCGAAGAGCAAGAATGAGACGAGCGGTTGCCCTGACTATTCCGTTTGTCACAGCCGCTTTTAATGCAAAGAGGCTACAAATTTCTCATTCGTGTCAGTGTCTGCATTTTCATCTGCTGTGTGGCGCAATCCTAACGTTTCTTGCTGATTAAAAATTTGCAAATCCGACGCATGTTTTGGAACATATATAAAAGCGACGCTTTAACGTAGACGTTAATTAAAAGCTCTATACAAATAACTATGATGCATACAATTGTGCTCATTTCATTGGGAAAGTAGAGACGAGACGCGAAGACGAGCACACATGCCAGCTGGGGCTCACGCGCAGAATCTTTACTGTACACAAGGAGAATTATATACAGACGCGTTACACGTGTCCCGTGAGCTACGAACAAACAGTAACGAAAGGCAATTGTCTAAGAATAATCAATGTAGTTGAATTCCTTATCATGACGTAACATGAAGGCTTGGTTTTATTTTATTTTTTTATTTAGGTACATACTGCAGACCATGGTTAGGTCCAGGCAGGAAGGGCACAGTTATACAACGGCAAAATCTCAGCAAAATAAGATAATATAGTAACAATATAACAACATAGATATATAGCAATACAGTAACATAAGAGATAAGTATACAATATAGTATCATGGAAAGATTGTAACACAAACGTATGTTAGATTCAATGGGGTAGGCTAGATAGGGTTAATGAATTCCAGTCATTTATGGTGCTTGGAAAAAAGGAGGAGGAGGAGGGAAAACTTTATTTTCGTCAGATGCAGAGTTATTTAAATTACTGGGGTTCTTCTGCTAGGCGGCGTGAGGTGGCCGTAAGCCCTTGCCTTTCGGCGACCTCCAAAGCCCAGTTGACGGTCCGGAGCTGGACCGCGCGATCCGAGCTGGACACCGCTACCTCCCAGTCTGAAGTGTTATTAAGTTCGAATTCCGCCCTAGGTTTGAGCCCGGGGCAGTCACTCAATGCATGTGTCAGGTCCGCTTTATAGGCGTCGCAGTTCTTGCATTTAGGTGAGAAGCAGCCCGGATATATTAGTGACTACTTGTAAGGGTTGGCAAATGAGCCAGTCTGCAACTGTCTCCAGGTCACCTGTTGCAGTTTATTCAGTGATTTATGCGGAGGGGGGTATTTTTGTCTATCTTCGCGGTAGTGTATAGTAATTTCATGGAATGTCACCATGCGATCCCTCGCTGAACCCAGGTCGAGGCCTTCCACCGCCCGGCTGACGAAACCTCGGGCATAGTTGTGGGCAGCCTCATTTCCTGGGTGCGAGGAATGTGCCGGGACCCAGATGATTTGAATCTGGCGATCAGGCGGTGGATATTTGTTTAGAATTTGCATGGCCGGTTTGTGGATTTCGCCACTGGCAAAGTTTCTAACTGCGGTTTTGGAATCGCTAAAAATGATTTCCGCGGTGGTGCCATTTATAGCCAGAGCTATAGCTGCCTCTTCTTCTTCCTCTGCATGCATGCAACAAATTGTAGCTCCGGAGTGGGCCTGACCTTGATTGTTGACTATGCCTATAGAGAAGGCATCTCGACTTGGGTATTCCGCAACGTCGACGTGGACTATATCCTGCAGACCCGAGTAGTGTTTATGTAGAGCTTTAGCTCTTGCTCTCCTTCTGTCCTTGTGATGTTCAGGATGCATGTTTTTTGGTATTGGGTCTATCCTTACATTTCTGTGGTATATTAGTGGAAGTTTACATATTGAGGTGTGTGTGGATCCGTATCGGATCCCCAGGTCCTCCAGTATGTGTCTTCCTACTTGAGTTTTGATAGCCTCTCCAGTTGGGCTAGTCTGTGTGCCTCGACCAGCTCCTCTAGGGTATTGTGTATTCCCAATTCAAGGAGCTTCTCATTAGCCATGTATCTAGGTAGGTGAAGGGCTGATTTGTATGATTGTCTAATTAGGCAATCGATTTTCTTCTTTTCGGCCGGGTAGAGGTGCAGGTAAGGAAGAGAATATACTATGCGGCTCAGGACGAAGGCTTGGACAAGTTGCCTGAGATCCACTTCCTTCATGCCTTTATGCTTGTTTGCTACTCGCCTAATTAGCCTGTTTGTTTGGCTAACGAATATTATGATTTTGCTCAGGGTGAATGCGTTCTTTCCGTTGTTTTGTACGTGCATCCCCAGAATTCTAAGGGTCTGCACCTCTTGTAGTACGTGTCATCTACCATCGCCTTGATTTCTGGGTGAGGTGTCTTTGCTCGTGGTTGAGCCCTTATAATCAGAAGTTCTTGCTTTTGGGGGGAGCATGACAGGCCTATTTGATTCGCATGATATGACACTCGATCTGGTCCTGCTTTTAGTGTTTCCTATATCTCACTATCACTTCCAGTATTAGCCCAGAGGGTGATATCATCAGCATATAGTGAGTGTATCAAACCAGGGATTGTGCCAAGTTCAGTAGCCAACGGTATAAGAGAGATGTTAAATAGGAAAGGGGATAGTACTGATTCCTGTGGAGTTCCTTTGCTTCCAAGTTGCAATATGGAAGATGCGACGGAGCCTAGCTGGAGTGCGGCAGTCCTGTCGGAGAGGAAGGCTTTGATATAGTTGTGTTTTGTGTGCGACATTGAGTTTCTCCAATGCAAGCATGATTGCCTCATGCTTACTGTTGTCAAAGGCTTTTGTTAGATCTAGGGCTAAGACAGCTCTAGTTCTTTTCCTGTGAATAGGGGAATTTGTACAGATCGGTCCGTGCAAAAAGTGGTGATAATAAATCTTTGTGATAAAATCGTGTATTTCTTGCTGGCATTGGGGAAAGGTACGGTGAAGCGTCCAGTTTGAGTTTATTGTTGCGAAGTAATGAAAGAAAATATAAACGAGAATTTCGCCTTCTCAACTGAAGATGATCGATGCCGTGGGCGCGCATCAAATCTGACGGGGAGTCACTAGGTACAAATTTCGAATATATAAATCGGACTGCTTTTCTTTGTATTGTTACGTTTGGCCGAGTTCGGTTCCAAGCCGGGAGAAGAAGACGCCGGGAGAAGGAAGAACGTAGTTTTAATGCGGCATGCTTGCCGAAAGAAGGTGTACAAAAGAAGCCGCCAACGGCGTGATCCGCAGTCCTTTATAAAGGAACGCCGTGATCAAAGGGCGAGGGAAAACATCAGCACATATGCGCGAAACAGATTATCGTCCGGAACAGATGAGCCAGACTTGGGCGCCGGCTGATAAGCGGTGCGCAACGCAACAGTATGCTTTCGAGCTTCTTTATGTTAGATTTGGTATATGGGTCCCAAATTATGCAAGCGTATTCGAGCTTCGGCCTAATTAGAGTCATCATCATCATCATCATCATCATCAGCCTATATTTATGTCCACTGCAGGACGAAGGCCTCTCCCTGCGATCTCCAATTACCCCTGTCTTGCGCTAGCGTATTCCAACTTGCGCCTGCGACTTTCCTAACCTCATCATCCCACCTGACTTTCTGCCGTCCTCGACTGCGCTTCCCTTCTCTTGGTATCCATTCTGTAACCCTAATGGTCCACCGGTTATCCATCCTACGTATTACATGGCCTGCCCAGCTCCATTTCTTTCGCTTAATGTCAACTAGAATATCGTCTACCCCCGTTTGTTCTCTGATCCACACCGCTCTCTTCCTGTCTCTTAACGTTGCTCCTAAGATTTTTCGTTCCATTGCTCTTTGTGCGGTCCTTAACTTGTTCTCGAGCTTCTTTGTTAACCTCCAAGTTTCTGCCCCGTATGTTAGCACCGGTAGAATGCAATGATTGTACACTTTTCTTTTCAACGACAGTGGTAAGCTCCCAGTCAGGATTTGGCAATGCCTGCCGTATGCACTCCAACCCAATTTTATTCTTCTGTAAATTTCTTTCTCATGATCAGGGTCCCCTGTGAGTAATTGACCTAGATAAACATATTCCTTTACAGATTCTAGAGGCTGACGGGCGATCCTGAATTCTTGTTCCCTTGCCAGGCTATTGAACATTATCTTTGTCTTCTGCATATTCATCTTCAACCCAATTCTTGCACTTTCTCGATGAAGGTCCTCAATCATTTGTTGTAATTCCTCTCCATTGTTGCTCAATAGGACAATGTCATCTGCAAACCGAAGGTTGCTGAGATATTCGCCATCGATCCTCACTCCTAATCCTTCCCAGTCTAAGAGCTTGAATACTTCTTCTAAGCATGCAGTGAATAGCATTGGAGAGATTGTGTCTCCTTGCCTGACCCCTTTCTTGATAGGTATCTTTCTACTTTTCTTGTGGAGAACCAAGGTAGCTGTGGAATCCTTGTAGATATTTGCCAAGATATTCACGTATGCCTCCTCCACTCCTTGATTACGCAATGCCTCTATGACTGCTGATATCTCTACTGAATCGAATGCCTTTTCATAATCTATGAAAGCCATATAGAGAGGTTGATTGTACTCCGCAGATTTCTCGATTACCTGATTGATGGCATGGATATGGTCCATCGTAGAATACCCCTTCCTGAAGCCAGCCTGTTCTCTTGGTTGACTGAAGTCAAGTGTTGTCCTGATTCTATTAGAAATTATCTTGGTGAATATTTTATACAATACTGAAAGCAAGCTAATGGGTCTGTAATTCTTCAATTCTTTAACGTCTCCCTTCTTATGGATAAGTATAATGTTGGCGTTCTTCCAGCTCTCTGGTACACTTGAAGTGGTGAGGCATTGCGTATAAAGGGCCGCAAGCTTTTCAAGCATGATATCTCCTCCATCTTTGATTAAATCTACTGTTATTCCATCTTCTCCAGGCGCTTTTCCCCTGGTCATATCTTTCAAGGCCCTTCTAACTTCATCGCTAGTTATAGAAGGAGCTTCTGTATCCGGTTCATCACTATTTCGAATGGAAGAAGCTTGGCTATTTTGGCTACTGTACAGGTCAGTATAGAATTCTTCTGCTGCTTTTACTATGTCATCGAAATTGCTGATGATATTACCATGCTTATCTTTCAGTGCATACATCTTGCCTTGTCCTATGCCTAGTTTTCTTCTTACTGATTTCATGCTGCGTCCATATTTTACGGCTTCCTCAATTTTCCCCACGTTATAATTTCGAATATCCCTTACTTTCTTCTTGTTGATCAGTTTTGACAGTTCAGCGAATTCTATCTGATCTCTTGATTAGAGATCAGATAGATTATTATAGAATTATAGATAGAATTAGAGTATTAGGGCTTAATAGCTTAACGTTAGTGGGGGCGTTACGAAGCTTATGCCTGAGATACCGCAGCTTACGGAACGCGAGTGAACAGATGTTGTCTATGTGAGTGTTCCAAGTGAGGTTATTATAAATTGTCACAACTAAGTACTTTACGGATGTTACTTGTTGTAATAGTGATCAGTCGAGTTTGTACGCATACTCTAGTGGGTTTTTCTTGTTAGTTACTCGAAGAAAAACGCTTTTCTCCGTATATAAAGTCATTTCCCACTGCTTGCACTATTGTCCAATATTGGTAAGGCTATTTTGCAAGTGGCATTAATCGTTAGCATTAATAATTTCATGGAATAAAACACAATCACCTGCGTATAATCGGATTTGTACACCCGGACAAACTTCCGCAATAATGTCGTTTATATATACTAAGAAAAGTAGTGCCCCAGAACGCTTCCTTGTGGCACACATGATGACACTGGTAGACAACCCGAATGGTGTAGACCAACCGTAACTTGTTGTTTGCGGTTAGTCAAATAATCTTGTATCCAGGAGATGAAAATGGTCGGAAGGCCACTGGATTTTTGTTTTTGAATTAGGCTATGGTGAGGAACCTTGTCAAATGCTTTACTGAAATCCAGAAAGATAGCATCGATCTGGCCGTTAATGTCAAGAGTTCTTGCAAAAGAGTGGACAACTGAAAGTAGCTGAGTTACTGTGGAAAATCCTTTGCGGAAGCCATGTTGGAAATCTGTCAAAATGTTGTTGCGATCTAAAAATTCATTAACACTAGTTGCGATGACATGTTCCATTAATTTGCAGCAAGATGATGTTATAGATATAGGTCGGTGGATTTCTACCTAAACGCGATCACCTTTTTTAAAAACAGGCACAACTCATTCATCACCCAGTCATCAGGTACCCTACCGGTCAACAAAGAGGTACGAAATATTATAACCAAATATCTGGCCAGTGATTCGGCGTACCTCCGACGAAACGCATTGGGGATATTGTCGGGACCTAGGGATGATTTGGTCTTCAAGTATAGTAACATGGAAGCGACGCCGTCATACGATGAAGTTATCTTGTGATTGGTGTCTGCTGTTATTTCAGATATAGGTGCTGTTGATTCGCTAATGTGGCTCCAGAATTTACTAGGATCAATTTTTAAGAAGTTTGACAACGTTGTTTTGAAATAATAATCATTTGATCGGCGAACAGCAAGGGCGAGGCTTTCTCTGAGTTGATCGATGGTGCTTCTGTGTACGCGTCGTTTTTTTAGCCTTTTTAGTCGGCGTTTGAGATGGATGATATCGCGATTCATCCAAGGCGTCTGCTTCCGAATGTTTTTGTACTTTATAGGTATAAAATTATTTAGGCAATAATGGCACATTTCTTTAAACTGATTCGAGAGTGCGCAGGCCTTATTGCCTTCGAAATCAACAATGCATGTTTCAAGATGATCAATCACTGATGCGTCATCGGCATGTGTGAAGTCTAGGATACAACGTGCTTCACACTTTTTTGGATTGGAAAGAGGGTTTATGGGCATTGAAACACTGACAAGGTTATGATCTGAAAGTCCTTGCTCGACCGATACAGAGCAGTCATGGAAGTCTTGAGGAACAAATACAAGATCTAAGATTGAACTATTGGTACGAGATACGCGTGTAGGTTCACGAACCACTTGACACAAGTCCTGCGTAAACATTATGTCGAAGACAAGATCTACGTGTTTGTTGTACTGTGAACAAGGCTTCAGTCTTTCCCAGTCAACGCCAGGTAAGTTGAAGTCTCCAACCAATAATATTTCGTACTTTCTGTATTTTGACATTGAAGTTGTAACCTAGTTAAATAATCATGCGCGACGTTAGGTGGCCTATAAACCGCATATAAAATAAAGCAATGTCCCCAGCACAACAGTTTCAAGCAAAGACACTCAAGATCAGGTACGTATTCGAGCAGAACAGCCTGTATTTGGTTTTTAACAATCATGGCCTCTCCTCCACCCCTCGAGGGCCTATCTTTACGAAATATTCTGTATGAAGGGGGAAAGATAAGGTCAACAGGAATCTCGTTGTGAAGCCAAGTTTCGGTTACAATTGTTATGTGAGGGTCATGTTGAAGCAGAAGAATTTCAAGCTTATCAGACGGATCAGACTTATTAGTAATGCTTCTGTCATTAGCATTGAGTATTCGGAGCTGCTTGTCCTTTAAAGTACTTTTCTTGTCACTTCGGGTACGTTTATTTTGGGGCAATCTACTTTCGAAAGTGGAAGCATTCTGATTGCTTATATAGTTATCCTCTATGGTGTTGATTGCATTTCTAACTATGCTTTGGATTGTGCTTGCTTTTTGGGGTAGTTTTTTTTGTAATGGTACCTTATCGTTCTTCACATCGTCCCAGATGTAGGCTTTGTTGTTGATATAAAGTTTGTCAAATGCTAATGAAACTTTATCCTTCTTATCACGGTTCGGCTTGGCACTATTCCAGAGCTTTCGTCTGATGTCCCTTATTTTTAGAGAAAAGTCTTCGCCGATCAATATGCCACTATTTTTAGTTTACGTCCGTGTTTTAGATATTTTGTTTTTTGACGGAACTCCAGTAGCTTGAATATAACTGACCTAACTTTGTCTTCTGCGCGTTTACCCAAATGGTGCATTCGCTCATACTAACTGGCGGTAATTCAAGTATGTCTTCAATAATTTTTTTTGTTCACGGAACTCTCGAGAGACTCGGAGGTCTTGTCTTCTACTTCTTCTAAGCCATTAACGATTAAGTTTGACTTCCGGCTGCGATTTTCCAAGTCATCTATTTTCTCCAAGTCACAACACATCTCTTCTCCAAGTCACAACACATCGAGTGGCGCAAAGAGCGCCATTCTTGGTGTTGTGATATGTCTCTGAGATTTATCGCGTGATCTGGCAACGAAATGGCCTGATTTGCAATGTGACACAAGGTGAGTGCACAGTACGCTGCGTAATTACTTTCAATTTTCTCTGTGGCATACAATACACCCTTATTTTCCAATAATGCTATACCATATACAATGAGCCCAATTGAAATTGAGTTAAGTTTCAGTATATATGCAACATGTGATCTTCTGCAATGTTTATTTTTATACGCCAAGCCATTCCCAAGCTACACCCAAATAGAAACATCAAATCAGACGGATACTGAGCGTGAGACACAGCGATACCACGAGGACCACGTATTGAGATGAGAGGTGCATGTACTGGTGAGTACGACACATGTGTAAATCTAGCTAATGCCCTTCTGTCCGGCTGGCACGTGCCCATTCTGGGGAGAGGGAGTTTATTTGATGAAATTTGGGTGCACGTGTTCGGCTTGGCCCCAGGAGGAACCCTCACTCCAGGAGACTTCTGGCCTTGGCTGCCCATCGCGCCCGCTGTACCTGGCGCAGCTGGCCCTTCGGGTCGGAGCTAGTTAACGCTGGTTTGGGATGGGCGTGAGTTGGATTGTGCGTTCGCACGCGCATACCATATGGTAGAGCGATGCATGCGCTTTGCACTGTGTACAGCGCTGGGTGTATTGCATGTTAAGGACTGAGGCTTGGGTCCATGTTGGTCTACAGTTGGCGTAAGATGACAGCTGCCTCTACCGTCAGCGTTCTTAGTGGTCGTAATATTGTGCGTCGTAATAGGTGGTAGGGCTGGAGAATGGGTGGATGATCGGCACGGGCTCGGGGTGGGACCCTTCTGGGTCCCCTTTTTGCAATCGCTGGATGACGTGTGGTCTGGCACAGGCATGCGCCTGCCGGTTACTGCGGATGGGTAATTTATTTATTTATTTATTTATTGTACCCTCAAGCACACAGAGCTTTATAGAGGGGAGTGGGGTACATAAATAGTAAACAAAATAGAAAATGTAATATGTACAATTCTAATGACATCTACAATACACAGGACGAGACAATGTTAGGCTAATACAACAAAAGCAGGAATGAAGATACAATGCGAAGAACCGCGTTAAGAAAAAAAAAAACTTCATGCGTCATCAAATAAGTGACTGTAAATGGTTACACAAAATTGATCATGGTCCGAAATGGAAACAATATCTGAGGGAAGGTGGTTCCAGTCACTGGACGTGCGTGGGACGAAAGAATAAAAGAAAGTGTTAGTGCGGCAAGTAGTAACGTGTACCTTATGGTGGTGATCTAAGCGTACTGAACGACAAGATGGGGTCGTAACGAACTGGGTTTTGAGAACTGGATGATGGTATATTTTATGGAAAAGTGTAAGACGACATGCTTTGCGACGTGAAACAAGCGACGGCAAGGAAAGGGTGTGTTTCATCGACGTGATGCTGCTAGTACGATTGTAGTTGGATAATATAAAACGTGATGCGTTATTCTGTACCATTTCAAGTGAATAAGTTGAGTGCGATTGAAAGGGGTCCCAAATGGAGCATGCGTATTCAAGTTTCGAGCGCACTAGTGTTTTATACATTGTTAGTTTCACACTTACAGGAGCTCTACTAAAGTTACGTCGTAGGTACTCTAGCATACGGTTACCATTGTTAATAACGTAGTTAATGTGATGTTTCCAGCTTAGATCAGTTGTGATATGAATTCCCAAGTATTTATAAGAGCTAACAGATTCTAGAGTAGCGTTATATAGGGTATAGGTAGCAGAGGGCCCGTTAGTGCGTGAAACACGTAAAACTGTGCATTTTTTAGTGTTAAGTTCCATGTGCCAAGTTCTGCACCAATGAGCAATATTAGAGATATCGTTTTGCAGTGAACTAACGTCTAGGTTACTTGAAATTTCGCGATAAACAACACAGTCATCTGCGAAGAGGTGAACTGAGGAGCTTATACAGTCGGGTAAGTCATTAATATAGCTGAGAAAAAGTAAAGGCCCCAATACAGAGCCTTGGGGCACGCCAGAGGTAACAGGAGACGACGGTGAGGTGGAATTATTGGCAACAACGTACTGTGGGCGATTGCTTAAAAAAAATTCAATCCAAGTAAGAATTCTGCTGTCAATGTTTAGGCTCCTAAGCTTGTAGAGTAATAGATGGTGGTTAATCTTGTCAAAGGCTTTGGAAAAGTCCAAGAAGATACAATCGACCCAGGAACCACGTTCTAGAATGACGTGTAAGGAATGGGTAAAGCAGAGCAGCTGTGTTTCACATGAGTATGATTTCCTAAATCCATGCTGTGACTTGCTAAAGAATGAGTTAGATTCCAGGAAGGTGACCAGATTAGAGAAGATTATGTGCTCCAGAATCTTACATGGTAGGGAAGTGAGAGAAATAGGTCGGTAATTAATCACAGATTGTTTGCTTCCAGATTTATGTAGCGGAACCACCTTCGCCTCTCTCCAAGCACGAGGTACCACACCTTGATCCAAAGATTGTTGAAATATTTTACACAAGAAAAGAGATGAGCACAGTTTTGTTTCTTTAACAAATCTTGAATTAATATTGTCAACACCGCGAGCAGAGGACATTCGGAGGGATTCAATCATTTTCACAATGCCAGGCACTTCGATCTCTATTGGAGACATAGGTAAATAATTGCGCATTGATAAAGAAACAGACGTGCTAGTGAACGAAACTGAAAAATTGCGGGTAAAGTTTTCATTCAAAAGTGTTGCACACCTCCCAGCCGGTACGGGAAGGCCGTCAGTGTCAACAAGTACAATTTCACTGTTGTTAGTATTTGTTACAGTTTTCCAAAAGTTCCTCGGGTTATTGACAAGCATTGCAGGTAGGGTGTTTGATAGAAAGTTAGCTTTAGCGTCTGAAACTGCCAAAGAATATGCTTGTGTAGCAGATTCGTAGGCACGCCAGCGTTCATCAGTACCTTACAATTTCGCCCCGCGAAACAAGCGTTTCTTTTTATTAGAGAGACGCTTCAAGTATGTGTTATACCAGGGTGCGGAGCTCCTTATAGGGATAAACTTCCTTAGTAGCAGCAGGCGTGCTGCTGTTTATGTAAAAGTGTAACATGCAGTGATCGCTAAGACCAGGAAAGGAAGATAGTGAATGAATAGTCTCAGGCATTGATGTCAAGATCAAGTCAAGAGTGTGCGATGAAGTACTGGTAACACGAGTTAGAGTAGTCACCATCTGCGTTAAATTAAAAAGGTTGCAGGTATCAAGGAAGCACTGGCTGTGAGAAGAAAATGGCACGACTTGTGGTAATGATGACGTCCACGCTATGGAAGGATAATTAAAATCGCCTAGAATAGTTATTGACGCTGATGGGTACCGCATTTAATTGCATTAATGTTATTGTGAAACTCATGAGCAAAGCTAATGTCCGTATCCGGGGGACGGTAACAGACACCAAAGACATGCGTCTTATTGTTAGCAACTACCCCACACCATATCACTTCCAACGTTGACGTCAGGTTAATGAGGAAAGACTTGAAACGTTTTGAAATAGCAAGCAAAGTGCCACCGCCCTGTCTTCCATATCGATCGCAGCGATAAATTTGCAATGACTTGGAAATTGCAAAAATTTCACTGTCGCGAACATTAGAATTCAACCATGTCTCGGTTACAGCAATCACGTCGGCTTCACACGAATCGATAAGTCCTTCGAAAGCGTCACGCTTCTTCATGATGCTACGAATGTTGGTATACAGCACAGAGATAGGAGGCGATGCTTTTCCGCTGCCACTTCCCTTCACTGATTGTTAAGAAGTAGCATTAGAAGTCTGCGCATGTGACAGAGGTGCAGAATTAGAGGATGAATATGCTTGACGGTCGCGGTTCTGACCAGAGAAAAAGTGCGTCCTATCTCTGTTGCGAGCTCGGTTGCCATCGGTCCGAACATGCGCAGTAGTTTCGCAAACTTCGTCCTTGCTGGCGTCATAGGCAAATTTTTTGTGGTTAACAACAAGCTTGTCGTAACGGAGCTGAAAAGAAGGTCTACCGGGCAATGATTTGGCATAATTGAGTAGCATCTTGCGTGCAGTTCTTGTCGCCTGACAGTACTCCTCCGATACCGAGACGTTATGGCTTCTTAACCTCGATCGCCCCGCCATAACAAGTTCTTTTATTTTAAATGTTGAAAATTTAACTATGACAGGGCGACATCTTTCATTTACGTATGGACCACCTAGACGATGGGCTCTTTCTTTCTATCGCATTCGCGTCAAGCTCCGAGTCAATTAATGACTGCCTCTACGGTCGCTTGCCAGGTCTCATTTTTATCGGGCATACCAAAAAACACCAATTTCTTTCGCCGGGCTCTGTCCTCAAGTTCAATCAAACGCGACACCAACACGTCATTTGTTTCAGTCCTGACCAAATGTATCTTTGGTGCCAGTACATGTGCTATTAAATTGTCGGCCGGTAAAAGAACGCGCGGCAGTGCTGGCATTTGGAATGTTCTCCAAGATGGACGCCACTGATCAGCGCTCTGAAGAATAAAACGAGTTCTCTGCCCTACTCTCACGGTGAAGATTCATTTATTCCACATGCACTGTGTGGAACTTCCAGGGTTGCCAGGTCCAAAAAGGTAAAAGTAGCCACGAAATCTCTAAATGTAGCCAGAAATGTAGCCAGTTCACTGCAGATACTGAAAGAGTAGCTAAGAAGTTACCAAGTTGTCACCGGGGACAATCACGAAAGGAAGAACCATGCGGGGACCGATTATAAAACGGCTCCATTCGGTAGGCTGACGTCTACCGCACCTCTAGTGGTTTAAAAATATGTCTTACGACATTCTGCTAACGACATTCATTTAACAATAACACCTTCTGTTTTAGAATATCGAGGGCAGCTTATTGCTGACTGCTTAGAAAAATGTGAAATGAAAACATTGGTTTTGTAACCGGGATAATATATAAGGTGCTTTTCCCTAGGGTTCCCGGTAAAGTTGAACACATGAACAGGTCGATATCCGACTAGAAAATTTGCACGAAAATGTTTTTCAAGTAATAAAAAAATTGAGTAGGGCATATCCGCTTACAAAGTTGTGCTACATGCAGAAATACATTGAGAAATAAACAAAAAGAGAGGAAATTTGCCAGCACGAGACTTAGCGATGAATAATAAAATTTGCATCAACGCCATTAAATGCCTGAGTACAAAGGGGACTTCCTTGATGAAGTAAACGCTTCTCTATCTGCGACCGCACTTTCCGGGGCTGTGGATACTTTACGTGATGCGACGAACCATCTGTCGATAATTACGAATAGATGCGATGATGCAGAGATTAGGATGCGTCAGTCCAACCTCCTCTTTTTTGTTCTAGCAGATGACCCTAGTGAGGGGTGGGCCACTTCAGAAAAATAAATTCTGAAGTTCTGTTCTGATAACCTCTAGATTTCCATGAGAAGCCTGCAATTAGAGCGTGTTCACATGCTGGGCAGGTTCAACAAGGAAAAACGAAGGCCTGTCATCTCGTAGTTTACTTTTTTCAAGGATAAAGAACAGATTTCGTCAAATGCACGCAATCTCATGGGGTCTGCTTTTTACATACGTGATGATTATTCTTTGACAACGCGAAGAGCGCGACAAAAGCTTCTGGAGTACGCAAAAGCGCAGAATAAACCATTCCGGCTATCCGTGGATAAGCTTCGCATTGCTGCTAAAACCTGTTTTTGACATTTCAGGCAACGTAGTTGTACAGTCTACAAGATAGCTTTAGCGCACGCGTAAGCAGCGTGTGGTAAAATCACCATCATTATCAGTATCGTTTACTAACATCCGAAGTCTACTCCCCCAGAGGGATGAGCTGTGTTCTTACTTAGATGACAGTGACCCTGACATTAATTCTCACGGAGACCTGGCTCCATTCCGACGTAACAAACGAAGAACTTTTCCCAAATAAGAGTAACTATAACATATATCGGTGTGACCAGGTTGAAAAAAGAGGAGGCGGCGTGTTGATAGCAGTCAAGAAGAGAGTCTCATCCTTTCCAATTGACATTTTTATTTATTTATTTATTATACCTCAAGGGTCTCGTGAGGGACATGTGAGGGGTGGGTACAGGGGATAGAACATAATTACAGTAAAGATTGGTGAATACAGGTCAAATGAATACAAGTCATTAACCCTAAGATATAATTAACTTTGACTGCATGTGTTACATCTTCTCCTCAATTACTTCTGGGATCATGTTATCGCTCACCAGATGCCCATTTTTCTTTCACTAGGGAACACAATAACATAACGCGCGCTGCACAACTCTGTTCAACCGAGATAATCTTTTGGCGATTTCAATTGAGTGGGCATGGAAGTACAAGTACAATGCAGACCATGCCAACACCCTTCTTTTTTTTATGCAGATTCTGATTGTTGGATCCATTTTGGATCTATCGTCGGGCTTCGTCAGTGCGCAGCTGTGCCAGGGCGCTGAAAACTGCCCCCGCCTACCGACGGTGAACTCGCTTCCCTGTCAAGCGCCCAGCGCCGTTTTTGTTTGCGGATCATCAGCCGGAACTCGACGCCTTGCTGTCCGCCGCATCTAAAGCCACATCAGGTGCTCGCTTTTTAAGCGACCGCCTTCCCGTGGATTTCTACAGTGGGCATAGAAGTACAAGGACAATGCAGACCATTCCAACACCCTTCCGTTTTTTGATGCAGGTGGGGCGGCCCCTTTCACTTCACTGTAGAAAGGTAAGCGACCTTTGCTTTGCTTCCATGCTCACCGACCGTGTTTGCGTCCTTGAATTTGGTAAAAGTGCTTCCGTTTTGACAGATGCATCTTTATTCTGCGACTGCATTCACGTTACTAAGCTGCTGTTTATGCCTGGTGATATTCAGTTAAATCCAGGGCCACCAAACGAAGATCCCTTGGGTCAACAATACTGCCAGCTTGTTGCTCTCATGTAATCACTGCACAAAAAAATGGATAAAAACACGATGAACTCATGAGTGCCCTTAACGAGCTGAAAGAAGCTCAGCAATCACTTGAGGGGCGTATTTCCGACATAGACAGCAGGCTTCTCACAGTTTAAACTAGGTTATCATCACCCGAAACCCCAGTCGGACAAAGCTCAGCAGTTGAAGAAGTCGAAGTAGTCGCTGTTAACGAACGACTTGATGATTTTGAGGACCATTCCCGCAGGGTTAACCTTATATTTTGCGGCATTACCGGCGCGGAAACATGGGCTCAATCTGAAGGCAAGATTGTTTCCCTTCTGAATGCCGCTATGAACCTAAACCTAAACGGCAGTGATGACCGCCTGTCTTGTGCGCACCGAGTGGGTAAATACATCCCTGAGAAATGCCGACCTATGATTGTTAATTGTATTTCACTGAAGCTTCGGGATAGTATCGTAGCGGCAAAACGTAAAGAAATCTGGAGTGTATGTGACCCAAGACTTTTGCGCAGCGACAAGTTATCAGAAAAAAGTTGTTTGATTACGGCAAATCTTCTGGAAAGCACCGGTATAATAACCTCTACATCGGGAAAAAGTGCTACGTTTATTGATTAGCTACCGACCGTGATTTCGTCCTTGATTCTGGTAATAGTGCTTCCGTTTTGACAGACGCATCAACTGCATCGACGTCGGCTTCTGGCAATCAGTTTTTATCCTAACTAAATGGCCCGCTACTCGCCGTGATGTATCTTTTTTATTTACCAATATTAGAAGCATTGTCAATAAACGTGAAGCTTTGTCATCAGTCTTGGAAGCGTGCTCCGCCGATGTAGTTATACTTAATGAAACCTGGTTATCGTCATGATTTGAGAGCTCTGAGCTGTTTGAATGTGAAGAAAAGTACGACATTTATCGCGGTGATCGCTGTGACAAACATGACGGTGGCGTGCTTATTGCTGTTACCGATTATCTTCTATCGCATATGATTGTAACTCAGGCTTGGAATTTATTTGTGTTTGCATTTCTTTAAACCACAAAAATTTCTTTTTTGCGCATGCTACCGC
>NW_023606352.1:0-25165 GCF_013339745.2 Dermacentor silvarum
TTGGTATTTGTATGGAGTTCACCTAGTGGACGGTCCATTTCGGCTGCTTATGATTGGCGGAGCTGCACGAGTGAGGAATAGACAGGTGCCCCTAGCCAGTCTCCTTCTTGCTAGCGCAGCTGCAGCCAATCCGCGACAGCCGAAATAGACAGTCCACTAGGTGGGCTCTTACAGAATCCACCCTGTTCCAACAACGTTTCTTTTAAAATATCTTCTGCTACGATTCAGTCTGGTTAAAGTTCGACTGTATGTGGACGCATTACTTGCTGAAAAAGGCACGAACAAAAAAACAAGGCTCAGCGATCGCAATCTTTCTGACCGCTAAGCACCCTCATATATGAGGGTGCTTAGCGGTAACTGGTATTTGGCCTATAGGCAAATACCAGTAACACAATGGATCAGTGGGAGGCACAGCTCGTCCGCTCCCACCTGGCAAGACAAAGTCCTTAATTAGCCAGGTCAGGCAGGCGGAAGAGGCCAGTGGGGCCCCGGACTGAGAGGCTCCGACACCCCTCCCTAAATCTTTTCCATTCCAATAAAGTTTCTATTCTATTGTGACCGCTGTAATTTAAAACTGCAGGGCATTCCGTTTTCCCCTGTTTGGTACTGGTATACGACTACATCAAAGGAACGGCAGCTGAATATAATATTTATACTGCAAAGAGAGAATTACAATCACTAATTACTTTTACATTCACTTAACAAAATTGATTACGTTTTCTCTTCACTGGCCCATTCTCCTTATCCTCACGCCTCTAACATTTTTGTATATGAATCTAATACAGGACGTATGCGAATCTAATACAAGAGTGACGTAATAAACGAAAAACATCAAACGGGTCGTCGCAAGACTTGTGTTCGCAGCTGAGGCACTGACCTTTCTGCAAAGTTACTCGCGAAGGATGATTAGGCTATAGTATTCGTCACCTTTACATCGATGAAGACCGCGGACGACCGACAACTACCTCGACGCTAAGCTTAATGCATCGCCAATCATCCGGCTTCCGTCAAAACCCGGTGGGACAGCCTTCTTAGCGGCGTCTGTATAGTTCCGGTTTCTGCACTATACCGCTCCTCACAGGTCAAAGGTGTGCGCGCGGCGCCGAGCAACGCAACGAAGTGTTTGGTGCGTGCCGACTTCTGTCCTGCGAGCATTCGGACGAAAGCATATATGTAAGACAGAAGGAACAACTTCGCATAGTGCGTTTCGCTTCGCGTGTTGTCCGCGTGCCCGAATGAAGGCGTGGATTTAGTTCTTTTTTACTCGCGCGAGGCGTTGCCCTGCAAAAAGCAGCAGCAGCGCAGCAGCAGGCAAAGGACAAGGCAGCCAGTTCCCATCAAAGCGGGCGTCCCTCGCGAGTGTGCGGCCCTATCTCTTTTGATTTTGCGTACTCCCGCCGCGTTTTTGTTCTGCGTTCTTCGCCACTGCATCTCTCTCGCTGACAGTAAAGCACAGCGCTTTGAGCCTGGAAGAAACAGGCGGAAGGAGTCTTCCTTCCTCTCTCTCACCCTCCATCTCTGGGGCTGGCAGAGTTCCCGGTCTTTTAATAGGCGCGCGAGCTGGCCAACTCCGGAAGCGAGCTGCAGACAGCGCCGGCGTCAGGTTCGCAACCCCCTCGGCAACCTTCTCCCCCTTCTTCTCAGCTCTATTCCTCCTTCGCTGCCCCGGGTCTCGAACGCGTGAGAGGCCCCTTCCACCCACTGGGGTCTCGCTGGACCCTTAGCGTCCTACGTCCGCGTACTATACCGAGCGTTGTTCATTTATTTCTGTGCTTTTTCTCGCTTTGTCATTTGCCCTGATGGAAGCGCTGTCCGCGTGTGTGTTTAGCCTGACGAGTGCTTGCATATAGACTTTTACGGCCCGTGCAGTTGTTGCTTTATTTCGCTTATCCTATTTTCCTTCCCGCGCCGTGGTAGCGTACACAAAGTGTTCGTATGAGTGATAGGAGGCTTTTTTATTCCTTGTATTTTCGGCTTTCCGGCAGCTCTGGCGTGTATAGGCAATTGCATAGGCAGCGGCGCGCAAATACGACGCCTGTCAGGATGGATTTGCACTGGGCGACGCGACGCCTTAGGGTGTCGCTTCATTGGCGTTATGTCCTGCTACTCGTCTATTTGCTTGTTTCAAATAAGGACTTTGGTGGGACTGCCTCTGCCCATATTAGGTGCTATTTTACGTGGAGGATATCACAAGGAATCATGCGAATTTTTTTTTTTTTTTTTTTTTTTGGGGGGGGGGGGGGGGGGCGTGTTGCATTGAAAGAGCACAAATAAATGAAATAAATAAATAAATAAATAATAAATAAATAAAAAATAAATACATAAATAAATAAATAAATAAATCTGCACTTTAATTTTATGTCAATCGCGACTGATATATTAACACTTGTTCGCGCTATAGCCTGCTGATACTGTAGCCGAATGAATGCTTACGAAGGCTTGATAATCGTGAATCTCCTACTCTTAGTAAATAATTGGTACCTGGAATAATCCACAGGACTTCAGAGAGGGATAGAAGCAAAGGATAGACAGGAAGGTTAACCAGAAGAATCACCGGTTGGCTGCCCTGTACCAGGGAATATAGGTAACGGGATTGCTTTCCGAATTCATACAGCGCAGTTTGTCAAAATTAAAGCCCGCATATCATTCAATACTTGGGTCCCGCGTTCACGATGCATTTCGTAACAGACATCGGACAATCGTGGTGGCGAATATTGCGACGTCGCAAGCGGCTGCCCTATGAGGAACACTCCTGACGAGCGAAAGTCTTGGGGTGTTCGATCTCGAATCTAGGCAACAACGCAAAATATAGAGCTTGTGAATGAGAATTCGGGCCCACGCACAGCGGTCAAGATATTAGCAAAATGCATTTTTACTACAGTGAAGCTTTCCTTGCCTTTAGGGCAGAGCCTTCCTCTTTTCGTTTTTATTTATTTATTTATTTATTTATTTATTTATTTATTTATTTATTTATTTATTTATTTATTTATTTATTTATCGCCTAATTTATTACCTAATTATTTATTTTTTGTCAGGGGAGTTGCTTTCCGTGATCTTAGGTCGATCATCTCGCATTGTGCGCCCATCTGACTTGGCGTTTGCATTTCGACATAGCTCACGAACGGTGATGTGCATATAAACATAAACATTGCATGGCACTAAAGTTGTGATCTCTGCGGTGCATAAACGTAAACGTTCCATAAGATTACACGTTGCAGAGGATGAAAATGAGAACGACTGCATGCGTCGCATTTAGTTGTATAGCGTCTAATTAAGCGCTTCGCTTAAAATAGATTGCAACGTGTGCGCTGAATCTTTATTGTCGATTGCTGTTCTTGTCTTTTTTTTTTTCAAAGATTGCCCCCACTTTGTTGACCAGACCGATCGTAACTTACTTTATTACGCACGCTCTATTTGCTCGCAGCGTGCCTTGCGAGAAACTGCAGACCCAAACTCGACCCATTCTGCTCCATTAACTGGTGCTTGGTCTCCATTACGGCTTAGTGAGCTTAACTTCTTCAGCCACCATCGAGTAACTGCAGCCTTTTACCTCATCATGGCAATAACTGCACCAATATAACTATACCACTATTCCTATGCAGACTGTATTTTGCCACTCTCCCGCAAGGCATTTTCTATAGCATGCATACGTCCGTTCGTTGGCGTCCACATATATGTGCTCCGTTCGGCCGTTGGCTTTGGAGAGATTTCCGAGCAATCTCTTTTACTACGCCGTCGCTGGCTGCTCCGCTGTATGTCTGTGAGGCAGGACGCATACGTAGCCCGGGGCTTTAAGTTATTAGTAGGACTGTGCGCTAGTGGTCTAGATGCTCGCAACGTCGGAGTAGAGGCAACTCTGCCCGACTCGGTTCTCTGCTCCTGCTGCTTTAGAGGCCTTTTGGTTTGCTTTGGAGCGACGCCATACGTAGCCCTCGACGCTAACATTTGTTTTGGCTTTTGTCCATGCCTTTGATTTTTGCGCAGGTTGTTTTATTTTGGCCGGATTTGACAACAAAGCAAGCCACTTTGAACGCCCGTCACAACAGCACGCTTTTGTTTTTTTGTTTTTCTCTCGTCCAAGTGTTGCGCGTCAGAAGCAAGGTCGTTGTGATTCTTGTTCTCATTTCTCATGTCTTTCTTGTTCTTGTTGTTCCTGTCTCCCGGAGGATTTTTTTTTACTACGTAAATTATTAGACTTCGTAGCTCTGTAGTTTGTATATACTGGAAGGTACCGCGTTTAGGTTTACGAAGCCGCTTCTATCCGTACAAGTTTGGAAGGGAACTGAAATATTATCGAAGGCACTTTAAATACGCAATGAAAATATTAGCTGTACAAGCACTGATACGACAAGAGAATGTGTAGAGTATCCTTATAAAGTAAACGGCATTGAAACAAATATGACGTTGTGCTTGATTTTGTTGCAATAGACGGCACGTTACGAATCTCCCTGCAACCCTATTGTTTCCTTTCTTAAGGTTTTGTCCTTCAGCACGCCTTAGCGTATCTTGAAGACCACAGAACTGATTTTTACGGAGTTTGGTTTTGTCAACAGCCTCGGCAAAGAAAGGGAAGCCTGTGGCTACTTTGGCGATGTTTTTGGGTGTCGTTATTGCACTTTATTATTATCGGCATAATATTAAACTTGCCTCCACCGCCCTTGTGCAGCCCTCTTCTATGTCCATCGACATCTACCATTAAACGTTTACGTCCCCTTTTCCCATCCCAAAATGCAGAGTAGCAGTATATAGAGCGCAATATCTCAGGCCCACCACCTTGCCTTCTTTCAAACATGTATCTTTCCTCGCGCTGTACTGACAATATCCAAACCAAGTATAGCTGAGGGGTTTGCGTTGGCTTATTTAAGTTTAAAGCACAATGCAAATCAAGAACCCAAGGAATTCGTCCACGAATTATAATAAATATTATATTGAAATAAAAAGAAAACAAATTTTCGAATACTTGAATACAATTCATGTGTAACGACAATGTTCCTGTATTCGCATTGTTGAAGGCAACTCGCTCACATCATTGAAACGGGCACAGAAGAGAAGTCCGATTTAACTGGATTAGCAAATTACAGTTTTTAAATAGCATAAAAGTTGGTCTTAATGTGAACGAAGCTTTAGTAAGCCACCAAAGACAGACAAAACGGAAGACAGCTATGTTTGAAATTGCTGCGCTAGCTATTCGTGGTGCAATTGGTCTAGCTATTGGTCGAGGTAAGAGTGTTTGCTTTTGGTCTAGCTTAATTGTTTATTGATAAACTATGATTACACTGCATTCTAAAGGAGGCAGTTACTTGACCTAGTGAGTTTAGGAACATTTTCTGAGAGAAAAATGTACGTAAGCACACCAAAATACGTTAAAATTAGTGACGTAATACTAACGTCGTGGTCCGCTGTGTGGGCACGACAATAAAAAAAGGCCAGCATTGTCCTTGATTTTGTCCGCTAAGAACCAAGCCTTTTACCCGCCATAGAAATGCCGAAATCGAGTCAGTGAAAAAAGAAAAAAAAAAGATACTTCGCCAGACTAAGACTACAACATGCGCTAAAACAGTAGTGAAGATGCAAATAAACCGACTAGCCCAGCTGTCCATTCTGCTAGACTAAAGCTAACTTATTCTTCATGTAATCACAATGGAAAACAGTTAACACGAGCGCAGCGTCAACCTCAGGGAGCGATGACGTAACAACCGCCGCATTCTTTCTCTTTCTTGGCCTCTCCAACATTGTGTTCGTGGCAACGGTCTGGGATTGTGTTCCTCTCACACTGAAACTTGTGTACAGGGACCTTCGGGGTCAGCCTTGTCACCGCTTCCCGAACACTGCGGCGTTGCGTTTGCTGGCCATGCCCCTATATAGGAACCACTCTTATCTCGCGAAAGCGGCGGCTGAGACGGCCGTCCGAAGCGCTCCACTGCGAGGAATTTGTTGACTCTCCAGGCTCCTGTTACATGTGTGCTGCTGCTCCACGGGGCAAGGGCCAAGGAGTGCATAGTGGGTGGGGGTTCCCACTTCCGTTTGACCCACGCACTCTCTTTTTCTCTCATGGAGCGACCAGGCGACCCGCCACCACCACGCTTCTTGCGCATGCGCGGATGCGGCGGGGCATCCCGTTGAAAATGCGCCTCGCGCGGGGGTGGACAAAAATGGGCGGGGAGCCGGAGGCTGACACTCAACAGGGCAGTGCAGCAGTCAGTGTTGCGAGTTGGAAGGAATCCAGTAAGACTCCGAGCATGCGCACGCACTAAGGAACGGGCGAAAGGGTGCCGCCACCCGAGTGTCTGAACTCGAGACGAAAAAGAAGCTGGGAGGCGCCGTGCGTGCGTGTCGTTTTGATTTGCCTCCTATAGCGGCGGCAGCCGCCGAGTTTCTGGCGGCGGGACGCGAATTGGGGGCGACCACCCAACAAGCGAGAACCCTTGTCTCAAAATATGTTCAAGTGGTCCGAGTTTGTTTTACTTATAGTACTTTTTAACTGCTAATGCGTTGTTAGAATATCGTTCTCGCGTCGTCTGGTGCGTGGCTGTGACATTGAGAGCGCACGCACCACGACAGGCTTTCTTGGAACCGAGCGCATTTGGGTGTCGTGAGTTATCGAGTTGCAGTGATGTAGTTGGTTGTTGGAACGTTTGGTGGGAATTCTGGATACTCCTTGTCCTCATTCGCGTCCGGCTTTGTACATGTATTTTGCCGACTAACCTTTAAACTGCAAAATACAAGTAACAAAGGAGGTCACGGCTTTTAAGAGCATTTTATTGCGATAGCAATTATATTGTCACGACTAAAGAAGACAATGAAGGGATGGACACGAGCGCAAGCATCTCTCTCGCCGAAGAAGTAAAAGTTGGCGCGGACAATTATTGCTGGGCCTTCAATATAGAGCCTGTGTTTGCTGTCGCACCACCGTCGTTCTGTGTGCCGTTTTTCGCATCTTGCGACACTGGTGGAAGTGCTGGGTACTCTCTGATGCCCGGAACTCCTGTGCGGAGTGCAACGCCCAGTTCTAACCCGCAACCAGTTCCTCCAGTGGACACTCCTGTCCACCGCTACAGTCGCCGACTGCGGGGCCTCAGCCCGGAGGTAATCTTCTTGGACAACTCCCCACCAACCGGACCTCTACCTAACGATATGGCAACAGCAGGACCTTCTCAGGTGACTCTGCAGCATCCTCAGACTCCCGAGACATTCCATGGTGATGTTTACGAGGACGTCGAAGATTGGCTCGCGCAATACGAGCGAGTCGCCAAGGCGAATCGGTGGACTGCAGAAGAAAAACTCTCACGCGTCTACTTCGCTCTGGCGGACAGCGCTCGTACGTGGTACGAGAACCGGGAAGCCACACTGACTTCCTGGAATGAGTTTCGACAGCAGCTTTCCACCACCTTCGCAAACAACGATCGTCGCGATTCTGCCCACCAACTAATCGAGTCGCGCATCCAGAAACCGAATGAGAGCGTCGCCATGTTTGCGGAGGACATGACACGCCTGTTCCGCCGCGCTGACCCAGAGATGCCGGAAGCAAAGAAAATCCGCCATCTGATGCGAGGCGTCAAGGAACAACTTTTCGCCGGTCTTCTTCGCAACCCACCGACAACCGTTGCGGAATTCATCTCGGAAGCTACGTCCATCGAACGAGCACTGCAACAACGTTGCCGACCCTTCGATCGCCCAGGCAACGCCTCGAGCAACGTTTCTGCTCTGGCTGCCGGCAATGAGCTTCGTGAGCTCATCCGGGAGGTTGTTCGTGAAGAGATTCGCAACCTCCTTGTGACCCCGCAGGAGTCAGTCGGGGCTTCTGTAGCAGAGGTTGTGCGACAAGAAATCAGGCAGGCATTCTCGTTGCCCGAATCCCTACCAGACCAACGGTCTCTGAACTACGCATCGGCTGTTCATCGTCCTCCTCCAGCAGCAGCCTACAACTCACAACCAATGGCTCGTGCTTTCAACGAGCCGGCATCCCCGCCGTACAACGCGCAGCCACTGACCACGCAACCTAGTGTACCTGTGGAAACATCGGCCTACTTCCCTCCGCAGACAACTACAGCTTGGCCGCAGAGGACGCCCACAAGTCGACCATTTGTTCGCAGGACGGAAATGTGGCGCACCGTCGACCGCCGTCCTTTGTGCTTTCATTGTGGAGAAGCCGGCCACGTTTACCGCTTTTGCCCGTATCGTGACCCCGGATACCAGAGCTTTCCACCCACCTTTCCTCGAGTTCGCTTCGAAAACAGGCGCTACGGTGACGATGTTGCTCCACAAGGACATCCGTTCACTCGTCGAACCCGCTCTCCGTCACCTGCACCGAGCTCTTCGCCGCAAGGTCGCAGTTACGCCGATGTAGTCAGGGGCGGCAGGTCCCCAAGCCCTCGTCGGGGAAACTAACAGAAGCGACCTTTGGGGGGGAGGTTGCCGACCGTCAAAATGCTTCAACACCCCCAACACTATCTGTGCAATCGGACAATATGCCTCTGCCGACCCCAAGGGAAGTCGTAAGTGCCGACCTCGCTGTTTTCATAGACGGACACCCAGTAACCGCGTTAGTAGATACTGGGGCCGATTTCTCAATAATTAGCCAGAAACTCTCCGATAACCTTAATAAAGTCAAGACGTCATGGACTGGTCCCCACATAAGAACGGCGGGAGGTCAATTGATGATCCCTACAGGCAAATGCACAGCCAGAATTGATATTGGTAACTCGACGTTTGTTGCAACTTTCGTTATATTGCTGGAGTGCTGCAGAGACGTGATACTGGGAATGGATTTTCTGCACGAATACGGCGCTATTATAAACATTCCGGACAGGTCGGTCACGTTTTGGATGAATGCAGATTTGGCCGTACCCTGTGTCGATCAGCGACGTGAGCATTTACGTATCTTCGAAGACGATGTGACCATCCCTCCGCACTCAAGCGCTCTTGTGCCTGTAACATGCGACTCGCCAAGGTGCTCCAGCATGATCGCCGAACAAATTCCTGGTCTGCTGTTTAGTCATGGCGTATCAGTTGCAAGAGGTGTAGTTGACATCACTCGCGGACAGACGGACGTCCTACTAACAAACTTTAGTCCTGAACGCCGGCATCTTACAAGAGGTATGGCAGTCGCGTACGTGGAAGAGCTGAATGAGGTTACCGACTGCATGACTGTTGAACAAGACGATTCCCCCGGTCTGCCGAACGTGCCTCTATCCGTTGATGTCGGCCCAAGTTTGCTACCTAAACAGAAAGAAAGACTCCTCGAGCTTATTGATGAGTTTCGGAACTGTTTCTCTTCGACGTCCAAAGTTGGCCAGACGCCACTGACCAAACATCGAATTATTACAGACGAAACGGCCAGACCGATACGGCAAAACCCATACCGGGTGGCAGCGCGAGAACGCGAAGCGATAGAAAACCAGGTACAGAAAATGCTCCAAGATGACATTATCCAGCCGTCGAAAAGTCCTTGGGCATCCCCGGTAGTGTTAGTCAAGAAGAAGGATGGCAGCTTGCGCTTCTGCGTCGACTACCGCAAACTCAACCAGGTCACTAAGAAGGACGTTTACCCGCTACCCCGCATAGACGATTCTCTTGATAGACTACGGCATGCACGCTATTTCTCGTCGATGGATCTAAGGAGCGGCTATTGGCAAATAGAAGTAGATGAAAGAGACCGCGAGAAAACAGCATTCGTGACACCTGATGGCCTCTATGAATTTAGGGTACTTCCCTTCGGCTTGTGCTCCGCGCCGGCAACATTTCAGCGGCTAATGGACACCGTTTTATCAGGACTCAAGTGGCAAACGTGCTTAGTATATCTAGACGATGTGATTGTATTCTCTGCGACATTTGACGAGCACTTGAGGCGACTACGTGCTGTTTTTCAAGCCATACGGTCCGCCGGTCTCACGCTTAAGCCGGAAAAATGCCATTTTGGCTTCGAAGAGCTTCTTTTTCTAGGCCATGTTGTCAGTAATGATGGGGTACGGCCTGATCCGGAAAAGATAGCTGCCGTTGAACATTTTCCTGTGCCATCCGACAAAAAGGCAGTGAGACGCTTTTTAGGCTTATGCGCATATTACCGGCGTTTTATTCAGAACTTTTCACGCATTGCGTCGCCGTTGACACGCCTCACCAGAGAAGACGTAGCATTCGTATGGGATGAAGATCAGCAGAAAGCATTCGACGAGCTACGGCAACGCCTTCAAAATCCACCGGTCCTGGGACACTTCGATGAAGACGCCCCGACAGCAGTTCACACCGATGCCAGCAATATCGGCTTAGGAGCTGTACTTGTGCAGTGGCAAGACGGCGCTGAAAAAGTAATAGCTTATGCAAGTAGAAGCCTTTCCCGCACAGAGGAAAATTATTCCACCACAGAAAAAGAGTGTCTTGCGGTGGTTTGGGCGGTGATCAAATTTCGCCCATATTTGTACGGCCGCTCGTTTGCTGTCGTCAGTGACCACCACTCACTTTGCTGGCTGACGAACTTAAAAGACCCATCAGGACGATTGGCACGCTGGAGCCTTAAACTTCAAGAGTTCGACATGACTATTGTGTACAAGTCAGGAAAGCGGCATACGGACGCCGACTGCCTTTCTCGTGCCCCATTCGAACCTGCAAGTACAGAAGATGACGACGCTACAGCGTTTGTTGCCGTTGTCAACACGACTACGCTTGCACAGCAGCAACGCGAAGACCCAGAATTGGAGCCCATTATTAGCTTCCTGGAGGGTCGCACTTCCACTCTGCCAAAACGCTTTGGAAGAGGAGTTCCATCGTTTTGCTTACGCAACGACGTCCTCTATAAAGTGAACTTTTCTCCGAACGGCAGCCCCTACTTGCTCGTCGTCCCACCATCTCTCAGGAATGAAATATTGCAGGCATGCCATGATGAAGCAACATCCGGCCATTTGGGCTTCACACGAACGCTTTACAGAGTGAGACAAAAGTATTACTGGCCAAGATTGACGGCGACCGTTCAACAGTACGTCCGTACATGCCTTGATTGCCACCGGCGGAAAGTGCCAGCCGTCAAACCAGCAGGCTTCCTCCATCCCATCGAAGTACCCAGAACTCCATTTGCACAAGTCGGAATGGATCTGCTAGGCCCATTTCCAACTTCTGCTACGGGACACCGATGGATTATCGTAGCCACGGACTATCTAACGCGCTACGCCGAAACCAAAGCCCTGCCGCGGGGAACGGCCAGTGAAGCAGCTCGATTTTTTATAGAGAATGTTGTACTGAGACATGGCGCCCCCACAGTATTAATAACTGACAGAGGAACTGCATTCACAGCCGAGCTATTGGGCACAGTTTTAAGACTTAGTGGCACATCTCATCGGCAGGCAACGGCGTACCATCCGCAAACGAACGGACTCACGGAGCGCCTCAATAAGACACTTGCGGATATGCTTTGCATGTATGTTGATGTGGAGCATAAAAACTGGGACGAGATATTGCCATATGTCACCTTTGCATACAATACGGCTCAGCAGGAAACAACGAGGATGACACCGTTCCGCCTTCTCCACGGTCGCGATGTCACAACCATGCTCGACGCAATGTTGCCGCATGAACATGGATGCGATGGCGTCGAAACTGATGCTGACTACATCACTCAGCGTGCTGAAGAAGCCCGACAACTTGCACGCATACGTATTCGTCGGCAGCAGGAGTACGATGCAGGACGCTATAACCTTCGCCACCGAAGAGTCTCCTACGAGCCTGGAGAGAGAGTTTGGGTCTGGACTCCCGTTCGCCATCGTGGCCTTTCAGAGAAACTACTGCGGCGGTACTTCGGTCCGTATAAAGTCATACGACGTCTCTCTGATGTCAACTATGAAGTCGTTTCCGATAGTCCACATTCCTCAAGGCGTCGACGGCATACACCGGAGATTGTGCACGTCGTCCGGATGAAGCCTTATTTGTCCGAATGAAATCACTGCAGCGTACGCGTGGAAAGATCCTGGCGTCGTCACGATAAAGCATCGGGACGATGCTTTCTTAGAAGGGAGGCAATGTCACGACTAAAGAAGACAATGAAGGGATGGACACGAGCGCAAGCATCTCTCTCGCCGAAGAAGTAAAAGTTGGCGCGGACAATTATTGCTGGGCCTTCAATATAGAGCCTGTGTTTGCTGTCGCACCACCGTCGTTCTGTGTGCCGTTTTTCGCATCTTGCGACAATATGGACACTCCAAAGCGAATTTCTGCATGCCGTCGCCGTCGCCGTGAGGTTCCGTATGACGTCAACGGCGATGAAATCGTCGCCGCGCGCCGTATGCTGTATGTGCGAGTGGAAGGGCGCGAGGGACGCGCGCTTTCACGGGGAGCGAACGCATGTCGGAGAGCAAACGCACGTTCTTCGCCGTGCTCCCTGAAGGGCTGCAGAATTAAGCGTGTTTTTCCTCCTTTACTATCACCATATAGAGAGAGCAAACGCGACTTCTTCCATCGCGCAAAAGGCCGTGGGGGGACGGGAGGGAGGAAGGGGAGGCGACGTTTAGCTGCGGCACCAAATGCGTTTTTATATAAAGACGATGCTAGGCGAGAAGGTGGGTAAGACTTCCGACGCTGCTCGACGAGTGTCCCATTCTGATCTCGTCGAAAACCTCCGAGCTGCCCCCAGAGGCACCGGCAACAGTCACCAGTCACCGTTCGGTCCGAACGCGGGCAAAACGCCGACGGCGTCGACAACAGTTCTGCGCGTTGCTGGTGCTGCTGCATGTCCAAGTTTATACAGCTGATAAATCTATTATCCTTACTCCGTATAGCTCTCTACTAATTTGCTATCGCAATTGATGCTTCGCATTTTGGGTGAAACTGCGACCATTTTTTTAATCAATAGCATATTTGTCACTTCAGATTCTTTCAGTGGTCGTTGCATTTCTGTTGCATTTGCGACTGTACGCATTTCCCTCTGCGAATAAGGCGCCCATGCCTGTACAGATAGATTCCTAAAAAGCACTAGGTGGCCTTTGACTTATTGCTATTATTTCTTGCTCCATTCTTCACGCATCTGCCGTGCTTACTCTTCACAGAATACAGCTAATCGTCTGAACGTTTTCTTTTTCTCACCAGAACGCCGGCTTACGCAAGCATTGCGCATTAAATTATTCCTGGAATGTTCCACGCCATCTCTATTTTTAGCAATGTTTCGCTATAGTAAACAGCTGCTAACCGCTTATCCACTGCTTCTTTATCTGCACACGCTAGCTGTGTTCTCCGATTCATTGTTGCCGGCGTCATCGGAGAGCATGCAAGACAAATTTCCTCTCATCGGTCCCGCTCTTCGCCTCCGCACTAACCAGCACTTTCGCTCTAGCAGGGGCAAGTGGGCCACCCGCTTTGCAACCCTTCTTTACTCCGCATCCTCTCTTTCATTCTTTCCTCGCTTCACATTGCTTTCTCCGACTAAGCAACCGGCAATTTCCGACGGAGGTCGGCACATTCACTTCGCCCGCTTGCACGCGCGCAGTCAGGGAGCTGCTGGCTCACACGTTCCGATGCGCGCCTCTCGGACACAAATTCCCCGAACTGCGAACGCTGCTCGCGACTCTTGTGACACTCGAAGGATTACGTTGCTCCGGTACAGGAACCTCCCGGAAAGGGGCGCGCTTGTCCCCCTAAACAAACAAGTTGAGCAGGATGGGGAGGGGACAAGGAAAATAAAGTAAAATAATGCAGGTACAACAAAATGTTTCCTGTCGTCCCGGTCGAGAGAGCGTTCATCCAATTTGTATCGGCGCCAAGCTCGCGCGCCATCAATTTGAGGTGTCCTTTCTTGCTTGCGCATTTCTCTCGCAGCTGTGCGATTATTTTTGACAGTCGCAATTAGTTACAAGCCTGACCTCGGCTTCTGGTTCAAAGGGGGGGGGGGGGGGGGAGTCGGGGGGAGGACAATCGGTAACTGGCGTTTCTGCGCGAAAGTCAGGCGTCGTTGTATACCAGCTACCGGCAGGAGGACAGGTCTGCTAGTGTATACGTGTATACCTTCTTTCTTTCGTTCGTTATTTCTTTCTTTCTTTTCGATAGAGCAGCACCGACTTTACGCTGCAGTGCTCCTACTTCGGATAGCTGTCACGGCTCGCACACTCGCTCCCGGCCGTGTTTGTGTGGCCCGAAAGTCACTGTGTTTAAGGCGCCTCTATCGGTCATCTCCGTACACGTCGTGGTTGTTTGTTCGCGCCGTGTTTCAGACGTTCGATGTTTCATTGATTCACTTTTCCAACACTGATTTGCTTGATATCCTTGAAATGACGCATTACATGAAAGAAGCTTATTAGCACAGTAAGAAAGTAGTGTGTTAATAAACCTAGCTAAAACTTCCTAGTGTGCGCGGTTGAATACGCGCATTATTCTTATTTTTAAAAGATATCATTGTACACAATGCTATGCTTTTACGAGTTCAGTGATACTGTGATATGTATAACCTTAAGTGATCTCTTGTCATATTTGACATCATGTCCCCAGAGATGATAGCTAGTGTTGGCCGCGGACACCTGAATTTTTACCCAATTAGGAATAAAGCGACTTTTTTTTTATAGTCAGTGACTTTTTTATAGTCCGTGAATAAAGCAACTTTTTATAGGCTATGAAGTTCACTTGATAGAAGAAACAAATCAACGACACGAAAAAAAGAAAAAAAAAAGCTGAGTCCTTCCACTATGTGAAAATACGTACCAGCGAAGCTCTTGGTTTTGTTTAATTATATTTAAAATGTTTTAATGTATGCCGATGCTGTATATGCGAGCGAAAGTGAGTTTAGGCGACTAGATTCACACCACCTTGCACCATCGGCCACAGCACGTTGGGCCGCTGCGCGTTCGGCTTCTCGTCGCTTTCGCACCCATTCGGGCTGTTGAGCGCGCCGGTGCTCCTCGAAGGCGCGCTCTTCCTCTTCAGAGTGAGCAACACGAATCTTACCCATACCGAGTCCAAGGGGCAACTGATGACGTCGCGAGGGAAATGTCTAGGTTAAGAGAGAATGAGACAAATCTATTGGTTGGTAGACTATTACGTTTTATCGCTAACGTTTCGACACCCATCGTCATAGACTAGCGTTTGCGCATGCCCACTTGTTTTATTGCGATAGCAATTATATGGACACTCAAAAGCAGATTTCTGCCGTCGGCGTCGCCGTCGCCGTCGCCGTGAGGTTCCGTATGACGTCATTTGGAGATGAAATCGTCGCCGCGCGCCGAACGCTGTATGTGCGAGTGAAAGGGCGCGAGGGGCGCGTCTTTCACGGGGAGTGAACGCACGGCGGAGAACAAACGCGCGTTCTGCGCCGTGCTCGCTTAAGGGCTGCAGAAGTAGGCGTCTCTTTTCTCCTTTACAATCACCATATATGTAGAGCAAACGCGCCTTCTTCGGACGCGCGAGAGGCCGTGGGGGAGGGGGAGGGAAGGGAGGCGACGTTTAGCTGCGGCACCAAGTGCCTATTTATATCAGAGGCTCCAGCAACAGTCACCAACGCCGCACGCATTTTGAGCTAACGCGGGCAAAACGCCGATGGCGTCGACAACAGTTCTGCGTGTTGTTGCTACCAAAGCCGCTCACCTTACTTCGTATGACATTGCTGTGTTGCTATCGCATTCATTGCTTCGCCCTTAGGGCGAAACTGTGACATTGTTAGTTGTCCTTCAATTTGCCGCTTCCATAGTGTCAAAAAGCCAGCATGGTCTCAGTTAACTTCATTGCCGTTTCTTTTTCTCTCTCTCCCTCTGTCTCCGTTTTCTTCGCTCCTTCTGGCGTAGATGTAAGCACGTACTTGTCCTTGTATACTAACCCCCATTCAATGACGATTGTCTTCAGCACATAATAGACAACATGAATCCTGACTACGGAGCCTACGCAGTCATATATTTCTACGAATAACAAGAACTTCAAAAGCGCAGAACAGTGTGTGAGGCCTGCAAAAAAAAAAAGGAAAGATTGAGCTCTCTGTAATTCTCTGAGCTATTTGTTGATTGATTGAACGAATGATGGAAGAATGAAGTGGTGGATCAATCTATTCGTTGATTTACCTGAGCCTCTAAATGCTTCACCTAGTTTTTTGCTGCGTATTAGTGCCACGCTATCAATTATTGTTTTATTGCGATAGCAATTATATGGACACTCAAAAGCAGATTTCTGCCGTCGGCGTCGCCGTCGCCGTCGGCGTCGCCGTCGCCGTCGCCGTCGCCGTGAGGTTCCGTATGACGTCAATGGAGATGAAATCGTGGCCGCGCGCCGGCCGAACGCTGTATGTGCGAGTGAAAGGGCGCGAGGGACGCGCTCTTTCACGGGGAGTGAACGCACGGCGGAGAACAAACGCGCGTTCTGCGCCGTGCTTCCTTAAGGGCTGCAGAAGTAGGCGTCTCTTTCCTCCTTTACAATCACCATATATGTAGAGCAAACGCGCCTTCTTCCGATGTGCGAGAGGCCGTGGGGGAGGGGGGGAAGGGGGAGGGAAGGGAGGCGACGTTTAGCTGCGGCACCAAGTGCCTATTTATATCAGAGGCTCCGGCAACAGTCACCAACGCCGCACGCATTTTGAGCGAACGCGGGCAAAATGCCGACGGCGTCGACAACAGTTCGGCGCGTTGCCGGTGCTGCTGCATGTCCAAGTTTATACAGCTGATAAAGCTAATATCATTACTCCGTATATCTCTCTACAAATTTGCTATCGCAATTGATGCTTCACCTTTCAGGTGAAACTGCGACAACTTTTTTTTTGTAAACATCTCGGACACATTTTTTTTTTTTCGAGATCCGAGCCATAGACAGCTTCGCTGTAAAAGACGTCTTGTAAAGTGAGAACACGCAAGAACACTTGTACGATTTCCTGTCGCGCTGTCTCAATATGTCCCGTATACGTTCCTTTATTTTTTTTTTCCGCACGCTGATTTCTGTCGCTACGAAGTGCCGAAGTCACAGTTTCTAAATTCAGTTCTCTCATAGCTTGACTTTTCTTGCATTCAAAAGTGCAGACAAGAAGGCGCAAAGAAGTGAAACTTAACCTTTCAGTGGCACTGTCGCAGATCCCCATTTGCATACATTACATGCGCTTCCTTCAGAGAACTCCTGTGGGACTGACCATGCTCGTTAAAAGGCGGTGAAAGCGGTAGCAGAGCTGTCTCCGGCTGGGACGCTGCTCGGTTTCCTTCCAGCTCGAGGACGCCGTGTTTGTGGAGTGAGGCCGTTGGCCCTCGTCTCTTTCGTCGCGTTTCCCTTCGCCTTCTCTCTCTCTCTCTCTCTTACACACGAACACACATGCTCGCTTATCCTGTCGCTTGGTGGTTCGGGCCTGATACCACTCCGTTTAACGCACGATAAATGCCGCCTGAAAGCGGAATTAGTGGAGTGAAGCGTAAGCTGGTATTATCGACATTGCTTGAAGCAGATTCTTTCTTCTTTGTTCTGCGCACTAGCGGAGATGAATTAGCCGCGTATTTGTGCGTGTGTTATTAACAGACGAATGCATTTCCTCTTATCTCTGGGGGAGCCCCCGGAAACTCCGTATGTTTTACACTGGGTTTTCTTTCTTTTTTTTTTCGCAGCGCGTACTTACGTGACGCGTGATTTACGTTCTGCGACTTATCGCCTGTGATAAAACAGGTTTATATCCCTTGTCGTCCGACTTTAACGCATGTAAATCTCAATGAAAATGACGTTGTTTTTCCAATGCACTTTACCCGGATTCTTGCTCTTGACAGATATGGTGCACCCAAATGACGCTGGATTCTTTCGTATTTAGCAAAAACAAGAAAGAAAGAAAGAACGAAAGAAAGAAACCTACAAATTTGGAGAGATGCTGCAATCACTTGTCTTTACGAAGTAGAAAGATGCGCACAATGATAAGCCCGTGTAGTTATTGTATACAATTTATTTTTACAGATGCCACCTTCATTCAAGCATATCTAACAGCTGTCATTGTTACTTCTCAATGGCTAAATAATAATTGTAGGAGTCGCATACTTTTACCTCGCTGTTTTTAAGTAATGTACGCTTTCACTGTAAAGTATGCATGCTTGCTCGTGATGTACGAAGTGAGCTGAGGTTATTCACTACTCTGCCCGTGAGTCTTTAAAACCGACACATAAAAGACAACGTTCACAAACACTGCTATATAATGAAAAAATTGACCTTTACAGACTTAAAGTGCCACCTTACACTAGACCAGTAGACCACTTTACAGAAGAAAGTTAAACGTAATCAAAACCGCGGGCGACCAGCGAGGCATCATTTTGAGCACAGCATGTGACTGAACTGCAAGTCACGTGCTGCTGTCGCATGACACGATCTCCTATTAATAGACTTTTAACGTGTCATCGCGCGCGCCGCAGTGGTCAGGTCTCCTTAAGACCCTCTACCAACATTGGTGCTTTTTCTTTTGCTCTCATAATGCGTCATTTCCTAGGCTGAAGTCAACTTTAAAGAGGAAGAAGTCGTATTATTTTGCTTGTATGTTAGTCAGTTTGTATCATTTCAAACAATCTAATGTGGCCAATCCCCCCTGTGGGTACGAGCCATGTTTTGAGGCAACAACAACAGTTTGTATCTAAGGGATGGATGGCACTTTTACAGCCCCCATAAGAAGAGAGAGATGTTCAATGCGGAGGCTTCAATAAAATGAGACACCAAAGCGAACCGCAACTGCGGTTGTCTAAATGAAGGGCTTCTCTCTCATTGCTGATTACATAAACAAGGCTAGCTCATTAGCTTATCACATGCAGAAGCATACGCAGTTCCATGGCCCTGCTATCGTTTGCCCCTTGTGTAATGACGCTATTCGACTCGTCCTTTCCTGCGTCAGCGCTGTATGAACAGATGGCCTCACTCTCGAATGTCGACGCCAGGCAGTACGCTAGAGTAATAATAGCACGTCGATGGCGCCCCCTATAGCACTTTCCCTGCCGAGTTCTTCGTCGTGTAAGCGCACGCAGCCATAATAGCGGCCTCGCTTGTACAGCTGAGTTTCGCGAAAAACCGATTCGAGGCTACATTTGCGTGCTACCCAATCCCGATCCATTTTATCAGTCCTCCTGAAACGAGGGCGCCCCTCTTTTTTTTTTTTCGCTTTCTTTTTAATACAAATTTACTCGATGGCGTTCATCCTTGTTTCCTGTACGCGCCGCCGCAGCAGATGATATGCTGCCTACGTATGGAGGCTTAATTTATGCAACCGCGTCGTACCTCATCATCGTTTGGACGCAAATGGGCGGAATTCCGTTTCGTTGTGAGGTTCTTAGTTTTCAATGAGTGTCTTTTCTTTTTTTTCTTTTCGTTACTGTTCCTCTTTTGCAAAGCGGTTGAGTGTTTCTCGCGGTTCATCCTCTTGCTCTATCTCCGCGCATCCCTTCCACGTTACGCGTCTTTGCCTTTACGAACCGCTGATCGCGAGAACTCTGCGCGCCGTCTCTTATTCCAAGAATGCCTGTAAGAAGAGGCAGAAGTGCGTTATCTACCGTCATATGTACAGCGTGTGGATTGTGTGGAAGCACCGACTGGACCGCGTCTCTGGAAAGATACTTTTTTTTATCTGTATTTTTTTTTTTGGGGGGGGGGCGAGGGGGTGAGGGTCACGTTACCACACGACCAACCAAATTTTCATGAAGATTACCTTATTTTTGTTGAGCCTACTTGCATGAGCGGAGGTTCATGGGCGATCTCCCAAACCTAGGGATAAGCTGCTGTCACTCGGATATTCTCTTTCTTTCTTTCTTTCTTCCTTTCTTTCTTTCTTCTTTCTTTCTTTCTTTCTTTCTTTCTTTCTTTCTTTCTTTCTTTCTTTCATTTTTCTTAAATGCAGGAAAGGTAGACCTCCTTAGGGCCAGCAATCCCCAAATCACACACTACTCAAGCAATAATAATGAAAAAAGAAAAAAGAAATGAAGAAACAAGAAAGTTTGTTGTTTCTTCATACGAACGAGATGGACTAACAGAAGTCACAAGCACCATGCATAGTGTCACTATATATACGGACACTATCACCGGATCGAAGCACAGTCCAGTACTTGGGACAGTCACCCATCAAGAAGAGCAAACGAAGATAAATAACAATGCACAGCATACAAATCGGGCAGTCACGGATAGGCAGTCCATGACATTTGTACAATAATAAAAAAAAACACGAATGACGCTGACAGCACCCCTGTGCTTATCAGGACATATTTATGTCGCTGACTTCTGGGATCACTTCAGGCAAGTTGCACCTCTCTTGAACCGTAAGGAGGGCGGACCCAGCGTCATTATTGTTTTGTCTTTAGTATAGCAGCCTCAAACGCCAGTTCTTGCAGGCTTTGCGACGTAATGGAACATACTCCGTTAATAAGGTTGTGCATGAATATCAAAAGACTTAAACGCCTACACAAACACGCTCGCAAGCCTGCTGGCAAATTGCGCGCACGTTTTTGATATAGTTCTCGTTCGCTTTTCATGGCGACATCGCTGGAAGAAAGCAGCGAAAACATTATGCGCAGCTGCGCAGGGATGTTATTTTAACCGGTACATTTCTTCATTTTATATTCTCTACATATCCCTTCGTATTTCTCTCCCTCGCTGTCACTAAGCCACTCACAGCATTCTCCGTGATCGTGAAAAGACGGAACACTTCGCCATCACTCTAAGCTCAATGGTGCCAGTGAGACAAAAAAAAAAAATACCAAGAGAAGCTATGAGAAAGAATGAAATCGAATTGCGCTAGGCAGGGCGAGTGTGCGAATGATACGAAAGAAACAGTTACATATGCTGAATAAAGGATACGCGCGAAGCTGAAAGAGACACTTGCTCGGGCCGCATTGTTTTCTTTTGGTGCCACTGGCTCTCAGCAGTGCAGAGGATGCATGGCGACTGGACCGCGAAAAGCGTTCGAGCGAATTAAAATAAATATTCAAAAAAGAGAGAGAAACCTGGAGGGAATTTCTTGCTGACAAACAAGGTGAAAGTTGCGGTGCCGGTTCGAACCAAGCGAAGACCGCGTGGCGTGACCCGCTTTTCTTTTTTTTTTTTTCGCAAGACGCTGCTACGCTGTTCTTCTTGGTCCTCTTCCCTCGGGGCTGAACGCGATAAAGCGCTTCCCTCTTGAAGGCTTCGAAAGCGTCGCCCGTTCGGCGTGTTTTGTTAGCGGCGCCGGCGGCGCTGGCACTGACGGCTGGAGCGCTTGCCTATTTCTATGCCACATACACGGAGTATAGAAACGGGCGCAATACAGTGAGCGCTTTTGAAAAGGTCGCGTTCCTGAGACTACTACCTCGAATCTCAGTGCCTGCCCTCCTTGATTCTCCATTTTTTTTTATCTCTCCACTTTAATATCATGAGCTTCCTTCGCTGGTACTCTTCGAAAGATGCCGGTGTTGGCTTTCGCGAAGTGACGTTGGGAAAACACTTCGCTCCTTCTTCGGGATTCGGACATAAGGTGAAAGTATAGTGGGCTGCCGTGATTTTTCTTCGGCATATTCTTCTTTCTTTTTTGGCGAACGAGAGTTTCATTGCGTGCTTTTTAAACTTGACAAACTTCGGTCGAAGCGAAGGAAAAGGGAGGGAGCGTAGGTTATGCGATAAAAAAGAAAAAAAAAATATCAGAGAAAGAGGACACGGTGGATCTGTAGGAGTGGCACTGGTTTGCACGGGGACATGGCCCGGATGCAAAAACCCCGATTTTATTGCACGAATGATCTATAAAAATAAAAGAAAATTACCGAAGTGATGGTACGCTTTCGTTCTGTCCTTTTGCGATGTATGCACCTCTGAAAACGTTTTTGAGTGCGCTAGTCATTAAGTAAATTTATATTGTCATATCCTGTGGTCCCGAAGCGTTGCATATAATGGCCACATCAAAGTAAAATTTTCTAAAATATCGGTCACTTAAGTTCTCTAAAGCAAGCTCGAGAACCTTGGCATGATCTTACAGCTCAGCGCGAAGTGTTTTCAAAGCGTCGGTTCACTTTCAAACCACCATGGGGTATCTGCGAGAGGCCCGCTTGTGAAGTACTTGCTTCCAGCTTTCTCCGCTGAGAGATCTTTATCTTTTCGTAAGATAAAGTGATGAGCGGGGCAGATAACGGAAAGCTGGGGTCTCCCCAAACCCTGAATGACGGTCTCTCTTCTTAAGCTATCAAGGGATATAAGACTGCAGTGTAGGTTGCGATCACTTTGCCTTTCGGAAGTGCCTCAACGGATGCAACGCTCGCATCGAAGTTCGATCGCTGGGCTACAAAGGCGTGCTTCTGTAGCCAGGGTAAAACCCATAGATGGCGAGGATAAGAGGGAGAACCCCGGGTGGTCAAATGAAGACACGCGCCGATGGCTGAGCTGCAGTCAGAGATACGGGCTCGGGGAACATAGCGCCCTCGATTTAGGGGCCTTTCCGAAGGCTCGTTTGGACGAGGTGACCGGAAGAGAACGGGAATGAGATCGGGAGAAGCCAAAGCGGTCACAGGGGGGAATAAAAGGGTACATAGAGCCCGTACTCGTGAGATACACAGCGTAACGCACAGCGTGTAGCGTATATACAGCAGCTATGGCGGCGCGAAGGAGGCGCGAACTCCAGCAGCAAACGCAATCAGAGGACAATCGAAAGTGGAGCAAGCGTTGCGACTTATCCGGCGTACGAGTTTGCGCTCGTTTGTCACGCGTCGTCGTGTGGGAGGACGCGGCTGAAAGAATGAGTCGCTCTCCGTGAGCATGACGTCATATTTTTGGGGAGTTGGCTCGCTTTCGCGTTGACGCGGACCCCACCCCCTCGTAACTCACATTTTATTGTGAACGTCCCGGGGTGTACGATGTGGCCCGCGCTTTCTCCCCGCCTCTCTTGAATACGACGAAAACTCAATGGAGATAAAATAAAGTAAAATGAATTGGTCGAAAGCGTGCTAGAAAGGAGCGGCGCGCTCGCATGGGACTCTCGAGTATTTCTAAATCGAGTGAGCCGGGCTGCGTTTAATAAACCGTCATTAAGTGCTCATTAAACTTCGCCAGCTCTCCGGATGCGCTCGCCCCTGAGTGGATTATGCTGAGCGGAGATGAATGACACTCCCTGTAAAACGCAGGCAGCAGGCGTTTAGTCGCATCAACTATAGTTGATGCCTATCTATATCAGGGCAGCAGCACCCTGTAATAGATTTTCAACAGTAAGTGAATCTGCGCCCATTCTCCTGCCCTTTTCTGCTAGTATACTGCTTCTCTATTATTGTGCAGGAAGCTGAATACAGGGAGGCGATTTTTCTGTGCATATTTTAGAACTGTGAAGTTCATTTTGAAGTACGGCTAATGATAAAAGGAACGAGAGAAAGGAATGCATTTCAATGCAAAGAGAAATGATATTGATCTAGACGTTTCGCGAGGCTCTAATGCTCATTGCCCGCCACTGCAAAATTGAAAGTCAAAAGGAGCTCAGTTAATTATCAGGTTATATACTAACTAAGAAGGAATATCACAGACGCCCGCGCAGGAGTTGCTAAAAGAGTTGATTAACTCTATTCCAGAATGCGAATCTTATATTTACTAAACAACAGGGACCATGCGTATTCGGTGTTGTCACGGTAGCCTACACGTAAATTAAATACAGCTTTAAAGTAAAAAACGCGTGTGCTAAAAATAAAATAAAATGTCTTTAACAATCTGCGTTGCACGCGCATCACAGTCATGGTTTTGTAAATTGATGTCCGTGGTGTACGCACACAGAGTGAGAATAAGTAATGGCTTAAAATACTGATAAGTTGAGAAAAGGTCCTAAGGAAACAAAATTTGTAATTCACGTGCTCTCTAGAAGCCAAGTAGAGGCGCCTAAACCTTCGTTATCTTTCCTTCATCGTACTTATTGAAATACGTGGTCTCCGGTCCCCCCAAAATAGTTCTTAGTGATCAAGTGAGTGAGCCGTACTAGACGTAAGCTGTGCTGGAGACGTGCTATAGCTAAAATAGACAGATGAAAACGACAGCGCCAAAGAATGACTGTACAGACGAAGAATAGGTGAGCGGTGGCGCTTGTATACGTTCGCCAACGTTGACTTAGATTACGGACCCAAGCGCGGGCCATCAGAGCGTGGCGTCTGAAAAGGCCGCCGCCTTGTTGCGACGTTACACGCCGCGGTACACGTTCCGGCGAGCCTGATCGGCATCCGTCGCTTTTGGCGAAGCGGGCCGCCTTTTTTGGCGGCTGTCATTCCGCTAGGCCTAATCCCTGGGCACGGCGCGGCTACCGCTCAAGCGGTCGCTTTATTCCGAGAGACGTCGAGCTACGCGCAGCTCAAAATAACGAAAAATAATAATAATAACGCAGATGAGTGAGGGGCCGCGTGTCCAGTGTTGGGCTCCATAGCCGAGAAACAGTCATGCGTGCGAGCGGCTGGCAAGAGGCGGGCGTGAGGAGGAGAGGAAGCGGGAGATGCGTTGTTTGGGAGACCGAGGCGGCGCGCTGCCAGATGCATGACCCGAGTAGGAGGCTGTCGGCTTTTAAACGTCTTTTAAAATCTCAATATGTTATAAATGATGCTTTTTTTTCTTCTTTCATTTGCATTTGGTGGGGGCATGTCATCTTGCTGTTTTTTTTTCCTTCCTACTGCCCTTCGCCCTATCTTCAGCTTCTTTATCCCCTCCTTCCTACACAGTAAGCAGGCGTTGTGCCCCTCTCTGTGGCGGTTGCCAGCCAGCTCCCTTTAAAATACCCTCTTTAATTGTTCGTTGTACATATGTGTTTCCGTCTCGAATAGCAATAATAATAATAATAATAATAATACTAATAATAATAATAATAATAATAATAATAATAATAATAATAATAATAATATAATAATATAATAAGAATAAGAAGAAGAAGAGAAGAAAAGAAGAAGAAGAGAATGGGTACACACGCAGATATATATATATATAATATCAGATAATAGATATATATGCACACGCGCTCTCTTAAGCTATCAATGCCCTCTCTACCTCCATCACTGACCGGCTTCTCACGCTTCACACATATATTTTTTTTTTTTCGCTTTGACACCCCTAATGCTAGCGCATTGAAAACGGTAGTGTTCTTGCGTGTAGAACGTCTGACAAGCTGCTCCCCAGCATATGAATAGCAATCCGTTCAGAGATCACATTTCGAGAAACCGCTGATATAAATCACGAGTAATGTAGGAGGAAACAGAAAGGGGGCCAGTTAAAGTGACGGCGCTTTAAACACCGATGTTCTCCTAGCGGT